>NC_089845.1:78738061-79038061 GCF_035609145.1 Eleutherodactylus coqui
ACATTTTCCTGTATTTCAAGTGATTCCATGGGCACTGACAGCTGCATTAACAGATGGGATCAGAGAAACCTCCACCTCCTCAGCCTTTAAATCTTTGCAATATCGCTATCAATGATCACAGTGTTAACAAAGTGAGGCGGCTGCCTCTGTGCCCCTCCAGCAAACCCTAGCATTGCAATTGCCAGGTTTTACTGTTTTACATAGACAGCCTGGGGCCCTGATAAAGGCCCTAGGGCTTTTCTGTAATGTTGGATGTTAGGGCATACTCGAAGTACACCCTAACATATGCATGTGTATTATTAGTAGTCACAGGTGTAATGTACCGGCAGACATATTCTGGTACATTCTTATATTATAAAAAGTAACTATAAATGAATGTTGTTAATGTAACAAATAAAAAAACAACAATCCGCATTTGGTTTTAAAATCCAATCAAGAGTTAAAACATATTCCAGGTAAGAAAAAGGGAAGCAGCACTCTTCTCTGAGGTGTACAGAGTTTATTCCCCCATGCTCTTTACAGCAACGTTTCAGCTCCGCATAGGATCCATCTTTAAGCAACAATTAAAAGTTTTATACCAAGTATACAAACCCACCACCAATTTAGCCATTTATTGATAAATTATCAGTAGAGATGTGTGAGCGTACTCGCTAAGGCAAACTACTCGAGCAAGTAGTGCCTTATGCGAGTACCTGCCCGCTTGTCTCTAAAGATTCGGGTGCCGGCGGGGGGGAGAGGTGAGTTGCGGGAGTGAGCAGGGGGAAGAGAGTGAGAGAGAGATCTCTCCCCCGTTCCTGCCCGCTCTCCCTCGCCGATCCCCGCCGGCACCCGAATCTTTTGAGACGAGCGGGCAGGTACTCACATAAGGCACTACTCACCTTTTTCCTGCAGCCGGAGTTCAGCCGCGTCCGGCCGGCAGTTCTCCTGAACTGCTGTGTAGTATTCAGCAGCTGGGGATTTAAAATCCCCGCCTGCTGAATGGGCTGCCTCTGATTGGTCACAGCCTCACCAATCAGAGGCAGCTCTCACTCACCCATTCATGAATTCATGAATGGGTAAGTGAGTGCTGCCTCTGATTGGCTGAGCGCAGGGACCAATCAGAGGCAGCTTTCAGCTGTCATTCAGGCAAAAAGCTTTGGGGGGCGGCGGGGGGTTGCAGTGGGGAGTGGGGCTGGGAGAGAGAGCTCCCCCCTGTTCCCCCCTGCTACCCCCCGCTCTACCCCGCCGCCCCCGAATCTTTTCGCCCGCGATGCTCGATCGCGTAATTGTCCTAAACAAGCACGCTCGCTCATCTCTATTCTGGAACTATCTTTTGGCCAATATACGCTGGCGGTCCTATAGTCTCCTATGGGAGCAGGGAAAGAGAAGGGAGAGAAAGGCATTTTTGCAGCATCCAACGCTGCGAAAAGCTTACAGGTGCCTCTATATAGACACTGGAAGGCATCCCGAGGATTTTGGCAGAGCAAGGGAATTCTGGGGTGTGGCGTATTTTTTCGCTAAAAACGACGCTCACGGTCTTGTGAATGGACAAGAAAACGCTGGCCGTGATCGCGGAAAAACACCCTTTCAGGTGCTTATATGGAGCCGGCATGAAAACGTAAAAACGCCATTGCCGTTTATGCGCTTGTGTGAAAGAAGCCTAATAATGGGAGCTGAGAGAATAGTTAGCAATTCACCTTAATTTCAAGTAATAATTAATACCATTTTATCTGAAAGAAATACATTTCTCCAGGGATAATAGCCGGTAAAACTCATTTGCCTTTGTTAGGAAGGATACCCTTCACTTTCATCTATCTTGTCTTACCGCACTTAAATGCATTTGCTATTACTGCATGATACTATTGTACTATGCTGTGAAGCATATAATACTATAGTGTGCTGCATTAGGTTTTCCTAGTATCATACAGACCAACTGGAGAAGTGCAGAGTGTATTTCTGAAGGATATTTCCCTTTAGCCACCTGTTAAATGCTCTACAGATACATATAATACAGATTTGATACAGTAAAACACATAGATCATGCAAGGCTGGCCATGGTTGAATAACATGTTGGTGGTAGTTTTAATAGAGAAAAGGTAAGTGAAAGGTTCCTTTTAAAGGGGTTGTCCAGGGTTAGAACAAACATGGCTGCTTTCTTCCAAGCACAGTGCCACCGTTGTCCATTGGTTATGTATGGCATTGCAGCTTAACTCCCATTTACTTCAATGGAGCTGAGCTGCAATATCATACATAACACTATGGATAAGGATGGTGCTGTGTTTGGAAGAAAGCAGACATGTTCCTCTAACCTTGGAAAACTGCTTTAAGTGAAAAGGTGTAAAGAGAAAAAAAACGTCCTGGATCAAAAGAACGTCCTGTAGGAATATATACTTTACAATGTATTCATGTGAAAGCACAGTAATATATTAACAGTACAATTTAACCTTATCTTAAGCCGAAGGTGTGAAATTCACTGATTTGTTGAATCTTTACGTCCAGTAAGGGTACATACATACAGAATATTTTTCATTCGATTTTCAGACCGAAAAATTGGCCCAAAAATCGGACAGAAATAGTATCCATTCATCTAAATTACTGTATTCACATGGACTTCGAATGGTTCGAGTAAAAAAATTGCAGTATGTCCTATTCTTGGATGGAAATAGTACATATGCAGTGTCCCATACATCAGGCAGCACACGGATGGGCTTTCCGTGTGCTGTCCGATGCGAGTTGCGTCCGAGAAACTTTGGCGCAACTTTTTAAGTGTCTATGGACATATACCCTGTGTCTTACCATTGGTAAAGTCACCTGTCATGCTCCAGATTTCTCCAGCATTCAGCTTCTGGGACAGAAAGTAGCCTGTCTGAGAACTAGAGGAGGCAGAGACATGAATGATTCATTTAATCCTGTTGGTTGTAAGACATGATCTGGTATCAGTGACTAAATGTTTATTTACCCACCAGGGATATGTCAGGCAGAAACGAGCCTTCACTCTAATGTATATCAGGTATACAAGTTAGTTCTAAAGTGAAATCCACTAGAAACGAAGTAACTGGCTTCTTTCATCTTGATGTAATGGGAATCAACATAACTTTCGGATTGGGATGTAGCTGCATAAAAAGAAAAGGACGATTTGGCACTTTATTAGAAGCAACTGTAGCAACTGTATTGCAGACTGAAGAACTTTATATTTAGGGTATATAGAGTATTAAATAAATGCAGAGTTGTGTCCTTTCAGTAGGAATGTCATTTGGTTATCATGCAAATGATTCAATTTTCGTTTTAATTAATATTTTACTAATTCTAACTTAGCATAAAACGAAGAACTAGTTTGAATATCACAGGTGTCTTCCATCCTTCGGCCTCCTGTTTCACTAGCTGTTTAGCACAATGTCCTCCCACAGTGTTTTCCTGGACCTTGGCAATCCTGCTTCGTTTTAATTGGTTAATACTGATACTTTGTCACATTCTGCATATATATCAGGCAATCAGCACATCCAGTTTATGATTAATTAATGTAATGTGCTTTAGGGTTCGTTATCTTGAATTCTCTTGTCCTTATGTTGTGGACACTGGGTAAATCAGGGGTCTGCTGAACACTTGGGTGATGATCACGCTGCAAGGGGAATTAAATTTAACACTAGATTAGAGAAATTATTTCTCTAATGACTACATACCTTTACCCAGTACTTGATTCAAATCTATTCTTAAAGGAACACTTTGGGAAAACTGATACATTGGGGCTTATTTACTAATACTGTCTAAGGCCTCATGTCCACGGGCGGGTCGGATCCCATGTGGGTAATCTCGCACGAAATCATGCCCTGCTCGCGGCCAATGAGCCCTATTTGCCTGCATTATTCCAGCGGTAGCGTCCACTCGGTTCTCTTCACTTCACGGTTTGCTGCACTGCACATGATTCTCACTGCTCTCCGTCAGAAATGCGCAGTACAGTTTTTTTCTTCTTAAATCTCCTGCTTTCCTGCGGACCCGTGGCACGTCTGCAGTGACAGCTGCGGATGGGCCGCGGATCAAATGGCTTCCTTTGACTTCAATAGAAGCCATCTGTGCGGGACCTGAAGTGAAATGGAGTATGCTACGATTTGTTTTCTAGACCAAATTCCAGTGTGGACACTGGATGCTTCCCTATGGGTGGCTTGATCTGTCGATCTCCCACGTAGGTGCCCTGCGGGGATTCCGCAAATTAAACCTGCCCGTGGATATGAGGCCTTAAGGTTAGACAGTGCAAACTTGGGCCGAATGCACACGGCCAGGTCAGATTCCGCATGCGCCGTCGCTAGGCGATTTCACAAATTCCGTAGCCCATCCACAGCTGTCACTGCGGATGGGCCGCGGATCGGACGGCTTCCATTGGAAGCCATCTGCGCAGAATCTGCACTGAAATAGAATTTTCCCTCCACGAGCAGAAAATTGTGATTGATTTCCACTCATGGGTATGGAAAAGCGATTTTCTGTAGCATGTCTGTGGGCAGTATTTGCTGCAGAATACGGAGGCGGACACCCACTCCAGATTACGCAATGTAAATACGTCCTTGTGCATTGGGCCTGCCAGGATGGGCGGCTATCGGGGTCGCTGTGCCCGCACGGCAGGTGTGCGGCGCAAGGGGACTCCAGCGCTGGTCACCATTCCTGACCGCTCAGCTCCTATACGGCGCAGAGGTGCTAGGAACGTGACGGCTGCTGCCCGGTGCCGCGTTCCTGTTGCCATGGCAGCCTACTGCATCTCCTCTTACCTAGTTAGGTCTGCTAGTGCTGAGGGGGTTCTCCCAGCACTCTCTGATTATCCTACTGCTGTCAGGTGCTCTGCCCCAATCAGCTGCTGGGGCGGGAGCTCTGACAGCATTTAAACCCCTCAGTTGCTTCCTGACACTGCCAGTGTTTGTATAGGCTTCCTTGCACTCACCAGCGTTACTCCGTATTCCTGATTATTAGTGTATTGACCTCGGCTTTTCCCCTGACCTGACTTCGTCTCCTCCTGCCTGTACTGCGTTTTCCGGACTGACTTTTCGTGCTTGACCTTGGCTTGCTCCTGGACTGGTTTGCGGTTTTCCCTTTGTGCATCGCTCTGGTTGTCTGTTTGTCTGTCCATTTGCTTTCTGTTTCTAGGGATTGTGGATATCCCCAGCATTCCCCTAGCCAGTGTACGGACCGTCGGGCAGTTACCCGCCTGGGCTTAGCCAGGAGTGGAGGCAAGTAGGCAGGGACAGGGGTTGTGGGCTACATTGCAGGGATCCCCCAACTCCTGCTTTCCATGGTACCCCGACAGGGCCTTAGACAGTCTTAAAATGCACCAGATTTCTCACATTAGCTTGTGTAGTCTAAATTTCATGAATGGGTGTGAGTGAGAGCTGCCTCTGATTGGTCAGGCTGTGACTAATCAGAGGCAGCTCATTCAGCAGGCGGGGATTTTAAATCCCCGGCTGCTGAATACTACAGAGAGCAGTTCAGGAGAACTGTCACCGGCCGCGGCTGGACTCCGTCTGCTGGGACCAGGTGAGTATATATTTTTTTTATTTTTACACATTTCTGGATGAATTGCAGGGAAGGGCTTATATATTTAAGCCCTTCCCGAAAATTCATCCCGCGCTCGCCGGCAGCGCATTGCTTTCAATGGAGCCGGCTGTATTGCCGGATCCATTGAATTCAATGGGCAAACATCGTTCTTCTCTGCCACAGCTGTTACAGCTGTGGCAGAGAAGAATGATTTGTCTAGTATATGTTCTCAATGGGGTCTGCTGCAGCCGGCCCCATTGAGCGCATATAGAGAAGAGAACAGGAATCGCAGATAGGTGCGATTTCTGTTCTATAATTTATTGGACGAGCGCATAAAAAGCGCTCGTGTCCGATACCATTGCAAAGCAATGATTTTTTTAAAATCGCCGGACGCATGCGCATATCGCGCGAAAAAACGTCCGTCTGACTGAGGCCTAAAGGTATATTTTGGGTGTTTCAAATCTTATAAAAATGGAGTACTCCGAGAACAAATGACCACACTCATTCTCGTAGTATAATTAAGTAAGTTCTTTTGTTTATTCCAGTAGCAAGCAGAAATATATATACAAAGGACATTTGCAATGAGGCTCGGACACGCCTCACTTGTAATAATTATAATTTATTATGATTCATTTATTATCATTGGTTATTAAAACTAAATGATAAAGATGACGTATCAGTTGTCAGGCAGGCTTCTGATAGGACAAGAGGAACTAGTTCTCATGAAATTTCTGTAAAACGGCCTTCCCATGGAGAACAGATGCTGATATTATCCAAGGTTGTGTGGTCTGGTCCTCTTATCTCAAAGTATGGGATGTTCTGACCAAGCAGGATTAGACTAGATGTAATATCTGCAAAGTTCTTATTAAAGGAAGATGAAAACAATATAATATAATACAATATAAATGACAGCATGAGGCATACAAGATGGAAGATGGATACCCAATGGATACAAGATACAAAATTAAGCCATATTTACTGCCCTAACACCTTGTACGATCTTTCTGTAAGTGCATGGCTGCAATTCTAGTATTCCTCTGTGCTTTAGTCGAGGGCAGCAGAGGACCCCTGATAGGGCCGGCCCTTTGAGAATGACAATGTGTTTTTCCTGACTCTTGTCATCTTTTGCCTATTTGATTTGGATCAAGAGATAAATTGTATGCATTTCATCTACTGTGCACATTAGACAATGTTCTTCACTCTTCTTTCTTTCATTAGCGTGCCTGTCTTTCTGAATGCTATTTTAGAATGTGCTTACACAGCGACATCTAAAGCTTTCAGATATTCTACTTTTGTAGACATAAAACAAAGAATAATTATATATCCAGAACTGATGTTTCTCACTATTTGATGAATTCCTTAACAAGCTATTCCTAAATCACAGAGCTGTGTTAACAATGGCAATGAAAAAGAGGGAGATTTATTGACATTTACAGTTTAGATAATAAATGTAGATGTTCAGTCTCAGATGGTTAAAGATGGCTTTATCATCACAAAATGTAAATGACACTTTACAATATTGGAGAAAAAAGGCTTAATGGGAGATGAGCATAATCTTATTTTAATTGACTTGTAACACCTGGTTATCTCCATACACTCGTGTTTTAGTGTTCTTTTGGCCGCTTTCAGACAAGAGTCTTTTATGTCTGTATTTGATCCATGTTTTATAGACTGTAAGGGTTCCTTCACACGAAGGTATGTGCTAATGTGCACACTTCAGTACAACGTATATTCGCTATGAACGGGGTTGATTTGCGTGCATATGGGTTTATTGTACGGTACTTTTTTGTGTATGCAAGGCCTGTACATTTACAAGTGTAACAGCCCCCAGCTCTGATTTAAAAGGCTACTTAGCCTACTGAGGTTTAGAAGTTTTCTTTCCCCCTCGGTTTTGCACTGTATTGCACGCATCCTCTTATGTATTGCGTGTGCAGTTGCGCACCCCCTATAGACTTTAATGGGACCCTTTGGTGCATAAATGTGCACAAAATAGAGCATGTTCTATTTTTCTCGCGTATGCAAAATCGGGAAATAAGAACAAACTCATTGAAATCAATAGGTTCTATTCTTTGCAAATATGCCCGTGTCAAGAAGCCATTATACAGAGCTAATATCAATCTTCTATCTATTCACATGATCACATTTTTCACTGTCGTTTTTAAAAAGGCAGTATGACCTATTTTTTGTGGATTTGCCTCTGTATTGCAATTCTTTTCTATTGGGTAATTACAAATCCGTATTTGCCCAGTAAAAAGAATGCAGTATATGGAGGCAAATAGCGAACAAATAGTGAGAAAATACTGATGACATATGGTTGTGATCTCATCTATAACATGTCCATAAAACGTTCGACTGCAAATCAGCCAAAACCTAAGTTGATTTATGTGCAGCACCTCCACTTGGGTTTCAATAAAAGCCGTTTAGGTATGTAGGAGATTTCCTACTAATACCAGGAGTTGACTCAGGAAACTCCTGTCCCAGCTCAGTGAACTTGATGATATACTTTATAGGTCAAGGTAAAAAAATGTATAGAAGTTTTTATTTGAAAGTAACTACCATTAACAGTTAAGGGCTGGATTTAATAAAGTAAATAAAAACATAAAAAGTCAGCAATCGATATTACACTAAAAACACACCTCAGAACTGCCTAAATATGCCCAATATACACCATTAGCTAAATAAATAATACACTACCCTAACAGTCCTCATAGGAGCTCTTTCAGTACAGCTGTTGCTGGCGCACTATTGTTGGTCCATTCTGATTATAGTCTCTGGCTTGAGTTATCGGAAGACGTGTTAGCAATGAATCCCAGTATAATAGGAATGCTTGGTTCAGTATTAACAAGTGGGGTGTAGGTTAAAACTGCAACTCGGGTCACTATTTATATCAGTAAGATGGATCTCAGTCCCTAACATAGATAATAAGGGGTTGGTCATTGTATGCTCAGTGTCTTCAATATGAAAGTTTGTCTCTGGCTGTTAGCACAGAATTCACCTCCACAACTAGGGCTCTTGGCAGAGGCATAGCTAACGTCTTATGAGACCTTGTGCAAAAGTTGAGCTTAAACCACCCCCACCCCCCCAGCTACCATGCATGGCTACCAGCCATGGCTCACCCCAATAAATACATATGTACATCTAAAAGTGTGTGTGTGTATGTATGTATGTATGTGTATATATATATATATCTACATATATATATATATATATATATTATATAAAGTAATAGTGCTCGCAGGCAGTAATAGTGGTCACAGTCACATAGCGACCATCGCTCCCCTTGTATAAAAATAATTAATAATCCTATACTATAGTACGCCAATCCTAATCCTAAGCGCTGCGGAATATGTTGGCGCTATATAAATAAAGATTGTTATTATTGTTATTATTGTTAATACATATCTCTCCTGGCTTTCCACAGCTTCAGCACCATAGCTACATTCTCAATGCCAGGTATATTTTGACAGGCTGCAGTCAACCTGTCTATGGAACGTCACAATCTATTGCAGGCAATCACAGTCCTTTGCGCTCGAATGCTGGGGTAGCTTGTGATGTTTCATACACAGTCTGCTAACAATGTGATCTGAGGATGCGGCTCTGGAACTGTGGTGGAGCAAGGAGAGGTGAGTATAGGATTATTATTTTTATACATGAGGAGCATCAATTTTTTTGAAAAAAAATTTACTTGGACAGCATTTTTAAAATAAACGAGCCCCCAGTGTGCCCTCCTTCAAAACTATAGAGTTCTACCTGTACCCCCCCTCAAGGTAATAGAGTCCCCTCTATGCCCTTTCCCCTCCAAGGAAAAGTCTCCCTGAAAATTAGTGTCTTCTCCTACCACCATCCCCTCATATCTGATGTTTAATTAAAGCACATAGTGAACAGGAGAATGGGGGGGGAGGAGTTGTTTTACACTCGGGCTTGCATAACCCCACAGGTAGAGTGCTGTTTGCTGAATCAGAAAGTCAGCTTTTTCTGACTGGTCGACCAGAGGAAGGACTAGGAGGTTGCAGAAGCCACATGGGTAAGTCTAGTAATGTTAACTGTGGTGAGGGGGGGTCTTTTGTTTAACTAGCTTAGAGGCCCAGTTGCATTTGCGACCTCTGTTGCTATGCCACTGGCTCCAATGCTTTATTCTTTCTCTTGCTAAGTCCTCATACATGAAGACAAGATTCCATCCCCTGATTCTGGCTTTCTTGGAGTGTTCCAATTGTTGCTATCATAATATGGGTTTTAGTTTGTGGAGTCTTTTTGCTCTGTGTCTGATGATCATTGGTATCTCTCAGCTCTGTCTCCAACCTTCTGACGTTCTTCTGATGTCACTTTCTGTATGCAGATGTATCAAGCTGTTTGGAATGCTGAGGTTTGGAATGATTCTTCTCCCCCATACCAGTGTAACAGATTGTTCACATAGTGTTAGAACTTACTCTTGATTTGAATTTTTACTGGAATTTTTCATTATATATAATGAAAAACAGACACCTTCATATTTGTAATATGTACTGAGCCATGATACAGCATGAGTATAAGATCTGAGTCTTATCAATCCAAATTTTTAGTCAAAGCCTGTATGGTCAACATTTCTGTTTTATCTTGGGGTATCATCCAACCTTCTTAGATTTCAGCCTTTTGAACATACAAATGTGTAAAACATAATGTGCATGCAAAGCTTATAATGTGTTAGTCTTTGACTCAGTGCTAACAAGAAACTAGAAAATGTCCTCTATTTGTCTTTAATCTGGACCTCCCTTTCCCATCTCCAAGATTTTTCAGAGCTGCACCAGTTCTCTGAAATGTGCTACCCCATACAATCAAGTTAATCCCCAGTATCTATAGTTTTAAGCATGCCCTAAAAACATATCTCTTTAGGGAGGCCGACAATATTCCCTAATCGAAATCTTCTCCGGTTATGATGCTTTCTACTACCCCCTTAGAACCTGACCCCCTCAGTCCCACTGTACCCCCTATATGTCATATACCCTAATACACTTTATATTTGTACATGCATGCAAATAATGGGTGGTGATTGGCTTATAGAGCTTTAAATATACTACCCTATTTATATAAAAGATGGCTGGACCGTTGCCCAGACCAAGCACTTGTACCTCTTGTGTCACCCCTATTTCCTCATAGCCTGTAAGGTCTTGTGAGCGGGGTCCTAACTCCTATGGTTCAAATTGTCTATTGGCTTAATATTGTATGTTATATCTAATTTTGTCTATGTTCGCTCTGATCTGTAAAGTGCTGTGGAATATGTTTGCATGTTATAAACATTATCATTTAATACATTATGTGGATATTCTTTTTGTATTATATGATAGGGGAATAAGGAATAATGAACGAGTTATTTAGCAGCTAGGCTATAAATACAGCAATGAGAATAAGTGACGCTAATGACAGTAAAGGCATTTCCTTTGTGAAGACTAGTAGAACACCATCCTTACGGACCGAGCTGCTGAAAAATGTTTTTGTAATTCAATTTCCATGCTCATTCTTCAAGTACAGTAAAATTGCTGTGCTGGGTATTGATTTATAACCAACACATTTCCTTTCTTCTATTGTTAACGCTGCATAGGAACACAATGATTGCTTGGCAGCAGCATCCGACCTCTCTTGAGCCAAAAACAAAAGAACATAGCATTTACATTTCTCGTTTAATTGCTTGGTTTTCTGCAAAATTACTTATGGACTTTGTAGAATGGACCAACATCTTGAAGTGGCCTATTTGAAGAACTACTGTATTTAGCACACAGCATATGCTTTGTTTTAACATTGCAGTCTGGTTTGAAAAGTTCACAGTAAGTGACCCATTCAGTAAAGGTTAGTTTCCTAAATGCCACACATTTATTTTCCTTCTGTTTAGAAGCTACGAAGAGCAATGCTCATATAATATAAATTAGCTTTCTGCCAAAATAAAAGGTTATGCTAATATTTTCATATGATAGACATAGAAATGTATGATATATACAGTTCCTTGATAATGAGAACTTAATTAGGGCAGGCTTGTGTAATGTTCAGGCATGCTTGAGTAAGTCTAAGTAACACTTCAAATATTGTAATTTGTTTTTTTTTCCAAATTCACTGCAAGATGTTATAGTACGACAGTGTGTTGTAAATTGAGAAAAAAACACATCAATGAAAAAAATCATCTTTTTTGGAAACACCGTAAATTCCAGGGTGTTGTTCATACAGAATGGGAAAAAGTTTATGTGCGTAATAAAAAACAAAGAACAAGTGCAATAAACATGAGCGGAATGCATGGCAGACTGGTACAGAGCGAAAGAGTACCCTACTCGAAAGGACTTACAATCTACGAGGGAAGGAGACAATAGATAACAGAAGAAGCTACTTGTATGGTGGTTATGTGGTTGCGGACTTTGTTGTGGACTGTATGCTTTTCTAAAGAGGTTAGTTTTTAGGTTGCTTTTGAAGGTGGACAACAGTCTAATCAGTTGTAGTATGAGAGTATGGGATAAATCTGGTTAATGATTGAGCGAGGTGCAGATAAAAAAGAAAGATTAGAGATTGCGTGTGGTAAGGTGTTAGGAGATAAGGTCAATGAATTTGTTGATCAATGCATAGACAGTGAAGGAATTAACTGAGGGGAGAGACAAAAGTAGTAAAAGGGGAGAGATCAATTAATTGAGCAGTTGAGTTGAGTGTAGAATGGCAGGGTACAAGAGTGTTGAACAGGAAAACACAGTGGAGGTATCACAGCACCAATAGCGCCGTGACTTCCTGGTTTCAAGCTCTGGTCCAGGGTGACATCACTGCGTCATCCACACCGTGACTTCCTGGTTTCAAGCTCTGGTCCAGGGTGACATCACAGCGTCATCCACGAAGTATGTGACATGCTGAGTGCTGCATGCTCAGTGTCATTTTGCACTGGACACTGAAGGAGTAATATCTCTTTTAAGTTCCAGTGCTGATGGGCTGACTAAGCTGTCTTTCAGTCAAGTCAGCCAATCAAATTTTTTGTGAGGGTATTTTATCCCGCTCTCTTGTATGCCTGTTTTACTGTACTTCCTGTGTTCTGGCCAGTGTACTCTGCATTTAGTAGACCTGTGCTCTGAGGTTCTGTACTGAGCTGTTATAAAAAGTCTAGTGTCCAGTAGTCAGCGGTTCAGTAGTTGTCACAGTAGTGTAAATAGCGGTTTCATAGTAGTGTTGTTTGTTCATCTCAGACTAGTCCCCACCTCCTCACCCATAGTACGGGTCAGCCTTATTGAAGAGGATGCTCCACTTCAGTGGCTGGTCTGGTTTGGGTGGTTCAGGTGGTACCATGTCACCAAAATCCCAGTTTGAAGTATGTGTCTGTTCCAGTCATCTGAATTTGACCACAGATATTCTGGTTATCCATGCTCTAGTTTGACCCTGTGCTTAGTTCCAAAATTAATAGTCTTCAGAAACACCGACTAGTTAGTCAGGACAGGAGGATGTTGAAGTAGTCTAGGCAAGAAATAATGAGTGGGTGCATTAGCATTTCTGTTGAATCGAGGTTGAATAAAAAATGGATTTGAAAAATGTTTTCAGATGGAGGCGGCAGGAGGTGGTAAGGGTTGGATATGTGATTTAAAAGACAATGAAGAAATAAAGGTTACCTCAAGGCAATGGACTTGTAAGGCTAGGAAAAGTGTCAAGCCATTATTTGTGATTAATAGTTCTAATGGGGGGAGGGTGTGGAATATTAAGTCAGATGGAAAAAGATGAAGAATCTTCTCTATGTTGCGTTTTAGAAAGCAGGAGAAGAATATAGGTGATAGACAAAGTGGAACTCTTGATATCAGAGAAATGTGATTGCTCTCAGTAAGAGAAACCAAGTAATCTAGTAGATACAATACCTTTTAATGGCTAACAAAAAGACATGATGCTATAGCGAGCTTTCAAACCTACTTGGGTTCTTCCTCAGGCTTAATTGAATAGATCCGCAGAAGCATAGATATATACATATGAAAAGGCACAGACATGGTGTGATTAATTTGCATTTAAAACAATATTAGGACAGGATGAACAGAGGAGTAAACACTTAACTACTCTACTGATAAGGATGTGAAAGTTTTTATGGTTTCTAAATTGGTGTTAGGGGGTCAACAGGCTTGTGTGCTTTACGCCTATTTTGAGAGTGTCAAAGATGGTTATAAACTTGTACACCCAAATTCTTCTATGACGTTGATATTTGAACGTGCCTTTTAATATAGTAACTTTCATATGTTCTATATTGTGTCCATAGCTAGAAAAATGCTCAGCCACAAGTAATACGGTACCAAACATTTTTCTTGATATCAGAGAAGTAACATCGAGGCTAGAGTGAGCCCCTTCCTTCTGAAACCACTTAGATGTAGCAGTCACTACTGACTGTGGCATCTAAGTGGGTTAAAGGGCTGGATGAGCCAGTAGAGTAGCTCATTCCTAGAGCACTGTATAAAGGTGTATTAGCATGTTTAGGATACACATATATAGGCTTCTTTTGGAAAATAGATATTTGCAAAATTTGAACTTACATGACCTGTATAAATGAACTCAACCTCATGCTTTAACCCTTTCCAATCCAATTTGTATCCTGGCTTTCCTAGGGGGCGCTTACTCTTTTTCTGCTGTTATAGAACGGCGCTATATGCTGACTAAAGCCAGTACTGCATGAGGTGACACGTTGGATAGACTCCGACAGCAGAGAGGCTGGCAATATACAGTAAGAGAACACTGATGGACGTCTTCCAACATCGGAGCTGTACAGCCTTAAATCATAATGTCTTCAGAGGTCAGACAGTGGATTGGAAAGGGTTAAAATAGTCAGGAACTCCTTGGTAACATTTTATATTCTGATAATATAAAACAAGTAGCACATTATTCCATATACAGTACTGTATGTTAATTCATTTATTTGCTGACTGATTAATGGAATTTTTTGTAGCAAGTCTTGTCATACATACCAAAGAAGGATGTTATCTGTACTACCGGTATTTGTAGTGGGAAATACAATAATACACTATTGGGGGAATGTTTATAGGATTCTAAGAAATGTAATTGAGACTCAACTGAAAAAAGTAGCATTACAAAATGTTAACTACTTTATCATAAATGTAGATACTAAATAATTATCTCTATCTGATAATACGTGTTAAAGAACTGACAAAATGAACCTAGCATCTGAAATTGCAGCAGTTTACTGAACAGACTTAACAGTCAACCTCCAGCATGTTTGCTTCCAAAAACCTGCCCACCACACTGCTCCTGAGTTGCTTGAAGTGGGTAACACAGTCTGCCTGAAAAGGTTCACATATGCTTGCAGTGAACACCAACTCCAAGAAATGGTGAATCATTAATTTTATGCAAAGGGTGCCAGAAAAGAAAGTGAATAGAACTTATTTCAAAAGCAAAAAATGATGCATAGCTAAATAATTTTTACAACTATGGTAGTCTATACTGATCAATAAAGCTGGGGTCTTGGAATCAGCACAAATGTATCGGGCCTTTGATATACTAGTGAAATCGCTGTAATTTATTCTCTCTTAACAAATGAATAAAAGAGGCATTTTTGTAGATTCAGCATTACTACAATCTCAACAAGCTGAAAGGCTATAAAGGGGTTGTTCAGTTGTAAAATATTGATGGCCTAGCCTTAGGATAGGCCATCAATAGTAGATTGGCAGAGGTCTACTACCCAGGGACCCCACTGATCAGCAGTTTGCTTGGCCAGTGCACTCATGCGCTGAGATGATTTCTGCAGATAGCAGATAACTCAGTTCCCACTGCAGTGGCCAAACTTGATATTACAGGCAAAGTTCTCATTCACCGTGATGGAAGTTTTACCTGCAATACCAAGCCTAGCCACTGCAGTGGGAACGGAGCTGTCCGCTTCCTGCAGAAATCAGCTCAGTGCACAAGTGCACCAACCTGGCAAACAACTGATTGACGGTAATCACAGGTGGCAAACTCCTGCCAATCTACTATTGTTTGCCTATACTAAGGATAGACAGTCAGTAGCTTACAACTGGACAACACCTTTAAGGGACATTACAAATGACTAGGCTCTGCCAGTTAATAATGAGAGTCCAGCTCATTAACCCTAGAGTCTACTGATAAGAGGTTTTCTTTCCTAGAAGCAATGTTTAAGGATAATACCTCCATTTTATGGCACCCGATGGAGTATGCCAAATGTTTTCTGTTGAATACATTGCAATTTAATAGAAAACACCTCTATATAAAATTAGACATATAGAAGCACGGAAGGGGTCCATGGACTTCTGTTGGTGCCATTTTATTGCCTTATATGGAGCAAGGATAAGGCTGATTGCATGATACTCTATAGTGCACTACAAAACATATACAGTGTTCAGCTAAATGAGCATGACCTTAGCTATGTGCAACCTGTGCAGTCATACAAGGCACCAGCCACCAGCTTGTAGGGAGGGATACCAGGCAGATGTAAGATGGAGATGATCGCCCCCTCCTTAGATCCCCCTGGGCAGATGATCTTCTTCCCCCCTGTGTAATGGCATCTTGTTAAGCTACATGAATCATCCTCCAACTGGTTTATGTATTGTGCTTGGCTCTGGTACTGTGTTTATGTGATGAGCTTGGATCTGGTGCTGTATTTATGTTATGAGCTTGGTTCTGGTACAGTATTTATTTACTGAGCTCTTCTGATGTGGGTATGTTGCTAATGTATATTGCTGTTTTATGTACAACCAGGATACAGGCAGATTGCTTTTTAGTGATATATATATATAGCACTAAAGAGTGACAATAAGAGTGAAAAAGAAATTTAAAAAAAAGAATTAAAATTATAAAAAATTATTATATATATAATAATTTTTTATTATTTTTTTAATTCTTTTTTTTAAATTTCTTTTTCACTCTTATTGTCATTGTTATTATGTTAAATTCAGACTTTTCTTCTATTAGTTATTTTTTTGCTCTCCTTTTTTTGTGTTATCAAACATTCTACTTTTTAACTGTAGGTATCTTAAGCCAAAGTATTTTCATCCCTTTTCATTTTCTTCAAGGAAAATCTTTCTAGTTTAGGTCCTTGAGGAAGAATTTTCACTCCTGCAATCCACTGCAAAGTTTAGTCAGTAACATTTTAATAAGACTGCCAGAAATAGATGAATGCTTCCTGCTTTCTTCATAGGGCATGCAAAGTGTTGTGCTTGGATTTCTTCATCCATGAAAGATGGCTTTGTGAAATACTTGATAAATTATGCATGATTGATGGTGGGTTATGACTTACACAATCAAGTGTCTTGATTCTGCAGAGCACAGAGTGAGCTCTCATTTTCAGAACATTACTAGGATTGGTTCAGTTCTTACTGTTGTCATGGATACAACAAATCCTTCATCTACCTAATTATTTTAACAATAGGTGTTCCGTTTATATACATAGTGAGTGCAATAAAACTTATCCTTTCAACAGAAACATAATTGTTCAGACTTAGTTTAAAGACATAATCTGGGTTTTAATGGCAGGTCTAATGCCGCTCTTGCACATCACATAAAGACATCCCTTGAGTTTTTCAGTTCACATAAGCCGTGCTGTTAACATGGTAGTGTTTGTTTGATGATGCCCAAACATTCTTATTGTCATAAAGCTTATGCTCCGGATTCTCATCAAACTCTATTATGATAACATAGTGTATCATATAGCAGAAACGCTGTCATTGATTTCTTGCATTAGGGAATATGGACATCATAGGGGTGGGTCATCTTTTCGAGACCCTGCCTAGAAGTCTATAAATCTATAAGGCAATGAGATGGCTATATTTTTTACAGTCGTTTTTTGAAAACATTTTATCAATTGTGACGTCCTCCTCGTTATTCCCTGAAGATCTGCTTTAATAAATCATTTTACTCTTTTTGTCCACAAATTGTGGGGCAGTCAATGAACATCGGACCTGCTCTGCTATTTCCATGAAGAACACACACGGGGGTAATTTTATTCAAAACCCGATGACATGGAGATACAAAATCTTATTACAGTAACAGATTTTACTTCTGGTGAAAGTCAGGTAGAAAGACCAATGCGGCTTCGTCTAGTGATACATAATATGTTACATTTTATTGCTATTTTTCTGTGATTCTCTTTCTGCTGTTGATTAAATGCAGGTTTATGATATTATTACATGTAAAGAAATGGGACTCGCTATGGAAGCCATATGCAGCAGCAACTGGCGAGTTCAGAAGTCTATAGGGGGAGCTGAAATTTAGGTAACACGAAGGGTTGTGTATATTGAAAAGAGTATCTTGTATGTTATTTTTCTTTACAGTTCACAAGCAAATATTACTAAACCATATTTGCTTTTAACTCCGTATTGGTTATTTCAACAGCTTTGAAGCAAATGTTGTTTCTTTTAAACTATCTGAACAAGTTTGACCTCAAACTCTGATTATAGTGTTCTATACAAGAAGTTTTGCATGACTTTATCGAAGTAATGGACTTTTTCTTGAAATGCCAGCCCTTAGAGTCCCATTTATATCAGTTCTCCTATGATCCTATATCTCAGGGCAACATAGGAGAGAGGGGCCAAATTCTGACTTCCTCATAAAATAGCGGTATGGGTGACATCATCAACCTGTAATGGAGTTAGGTTGTCCCAACCAAAGCTGTATTGAACAGCAGGTTTCAATTAACAATTAGGACGTGAAAGAAGTTAACGACAAGAACAGCACTTTTAAGAAGGATAAAGAAGACCATGTGCGTATTGGGGGTTTGTCCAATAGGAAACTAGCATAAACAAGTACATATGGCATAGCATTGCTTGTCCTATTGGAAATGATGCAGGTACCTTATTGAGGATTTACATTTTGTAAGAGAAATCTAAAAGATCCAATAGTTGATTTTCATCCTAAAACGTACAATATTTGGTTTCACTGTCATCAGTTGCTTGATGATAAGCATACTTAGAAGAAAGAACCCCATTATTGGTATCATACTGCATCTGTTTTCTGATGCAGGCCGTCCTCTGCAGCACTTTTTTTTACAGGCTATGCAAAAATGCCTTAAAAAGTACAAAAATCTCATTTACTATGTTCCAGGCATAACCTAGCGATATGCTGGGCATTTTGCCAGCCTGCCACATCCAATAACTAAGTATAAAGGTCAATGATATATTACAACAACTGTATGAAGATATCTAATAAAAATCTGTACAAAAGGTTAATAACACCTAATGATACAGGTAATAAAAATAAGTTTAGGAAATTCTTTGAAGTAAAAAACGTAAATCTGTAGCGGGAGAAATAAAATATTAAACCTAATAAAATGTTGTGATATATCAGTCAAATCATAGCATAGCTTCTGTGATTTCACTAGAATAGATGAATGGTATGTGATATGAACGAGCAACAACAAGACCATGGCTTCCATTACACAATGACTACTAACCCAGGGTGAAGCAGATTGTACCATCAGTTCTAGAGACTGCAGACTGCAATGCCCCCTATCTGCTGAGTAGAGAATATTTAGTGCTATGCAGTGTTGTAAAGTCCATTGAGGACTCTACCACCTGTTGTGTGGAGCAGATTGCCAAGTTCACAGCATGGAAGTATATCCACAATGTTTTGTTTTGTTTTTTATTGAGATGCATACTCTCAACTGTATGTAAAAACGTGTGGTAAGTTGTACTTAAAAAAGTATTTTTTTTAAATTATTACTGTATTTTGGGGAAATCTATCACAGTATCAGTAAGCTCTGCTGTGAAGAATCCAGTTCTGTAGTTCTTTCCTCCAAGCTATGTATTTATTTCTTCTGACCTCCAGGTCACATGATCGGAATTCCGAGGGTGCTTTTACATGGAACGGAATGTTCTGCAACATCGTTGAGGAATATGCCATCCTGTAATGGCACTCCTAAATCTACACGTCTAAATGCGGATTTTTATGCGGAATTGCCTGTAGAATTCTGCCATTTTCCATTCCGCATCAAAATCTGCATGTTAGCATTGCAAATTTTCCGGCAGAAAATTCTGCAATGTTGTTGTGGAATATTCGGTCCCGTGTGAAAGCAGCCTGACAAAGCTATATTGTTTCTGCTGTTAATGGAGCATATTTATGACACCTGCCATAGAGAAAAACTGTCTTGAGACGATGAGCTGCAGAACTAGATTCTTCACTGCAGAAATCAGTGATATTATGATGAATTTCCCCCAAATATTTTTAAAAATCTGGAGCGCTTCTTTAAGAATTCTAGTCAGCCATTTTTTACTTCTGGAATGCTGAGTGGCATGTTATACCTGACATCGCTCCCACAGCAGTGGGCAAGACACTTTTCTGGTCTTAATAACATTTTGGGGAGCATAGAATTGTTTTTGTGGCAAATCCAGAAACAAACTATTACATCCAAGCCGGAGGCCAAAAACACCTTGTCCATATAGGATGTAATGGATTGTCCAAAAAGATGGATATACTCACTGGAAATAACTTGGAGAACTAAACAATTACACTGTGTTACAAGGGTATAGCTTCCTGTGTAAAAATCAGTGTTCTTACCTATATTTAGGGTGCTGAATCCAAATATGGCAACTAAAGTTGTCTGTCAGGCAAGATAATGACGTTATAGACATCATAAGAAAGTAGAATATCCGATATTGTAGCATCTTGTTACAGTGTATTGACCATTAAAACCGTAGGCGTCAGTTATCAAACTATCTAAGAGTAGGGCTTCTTTCACACGGGCGACAGCGATATCGCTGCTACAAAATCGCTAAGATATCGCAACTTTACACACGATTCTGTAGCGTCAGTCATGCTTTTTTCTTGTGAAAAATGTCACATTGTGTCACAGGATTTTATAAGGAGAAAGTTAATAGGATTTTCTAAAGTTAAAAATGCAAAATCGCAAGTTCGTGCTATGCAATGCGACAAAAAAGGAGGCTCTTTAGGGAAACATTGGCTACAAAACATCACTGCGGGAATATTCCAAGGAAGAACACTGGCAGACATAAAAGAAATAAGTGACTTATGCAAATATTACTCCTAACTTCCAATATTTTCCTGCCACCTATGGGAGTTGTTATACATCTGCCACCTGGTGATCTTATGTCCTGCTTATAACTGTATGTTACCCTATTCAGGATTTACTATCTATAAGGACATTTATATAACATATTTACTTGCAATCATATCTACACTTCTTTCCTCTGTTAAGGTTATTGTCTGTAAATCTATTCCTGACAGTTAACATCTGAGCACGTATTTTGTAACACAGTGAATTGACACTTCAGAATAGGTTTACAGCAATGTCCTTAAGGGTGCTATATTGTTGTATAACTAAGCAAGCTGGTGACTGTCAGCTTACTGTGGGGGCTCTAATTCCATAATGAATGTCAAACCACCTTTCCAGAAGCAGATGATCTAAGTAATAAACGTATATAACCAGCATACATAAGCGTTTCAAGGCCATTATGCCTCTTCCTCAGCATTGGCTGGGGCACACTGTATATAAAACAATAGGAAAAAGATATTTATGTCAATTTATGATAAGTAGTAGAGTTGAGCGAACGTACTCTGCCGAGCTTGATGCTCATTCGAGTATTAGCGTACTCGATGGTGCTCGTTACTCGAACGAGTATCAAGCCGAGTTCGACCCCGCCCCAGTTTTTGGCTCCTCCCAGCTGTGACGTGCCTGTTTTGGCCCGTCCCCGCCGCAGTGCGCGTCAATGGCAAATTTTTTGTCTGGCAGGCAGGGGAGAGAGAAAGAGGGAGAGGGAGAGAGAGAGAGATAAAAATATAAATAAATAAGACGTATTTTTCTTTTTTGTAAGCATTGTCCTTGTATAGCATCAACGGATGATTACACGAGTGAAGAAGGGAATGCTGAGCCGCATAACCATCTAATGATTTGGTTATACGTAATAGAGTGTTTGCTACTTAAAAACAAATCTTTAGTAAAAGGGGGATATATATATATATTTATTTATAATAATGTTGTTTTAAATGTGGGTACAGATGGTAAAATGGTGCTGCCTAAATTTCTGCCGTCTCTTCAATGCCTGAATAGACATGGTCTGCTTCTATGGTGTATGTATCCTTATATATTAGGGGCATCTCCGTGTGCCAACATTGAAATCTATGCCAACTAGGAGTAGGCGTAGAGTTCTGATATAATTTTATGTGAGTTTTTGGCATAAATTATACATAAATTTATCGGTTTGGGGTGGCCATGTCCCCTCCCTACAAGCTCAACACACTTTAATAAAAGTGAACGTCCGGCACAGAAAGAAGAAAAGTCCCAAAATGTGTGACTTTTCTATGCCATTATTCTGGCATAAAGCCTTAAGTAAATGTTCCTGCATGTCTCCTCTTTGTTGTAGCTTGACTTGTAAGTAGTTTCCTTTCAGGGTTTCAGCATTTCTGTTCAAAATTACTGAAATAGTATATTGTCATCAATACTGAATATGTATGCAACATTTCAAGAGATTCATTTCAGTGGAAGTGGGAGAAAAGTCAGTTGCAAGATTTGTCCCAAACAGAGGTGTAATGTTAACCCTTTGCAATCCAATTTTGGATTCAGGGTTTCCTAGGGGGCTTTCTCTTTCTGCCATTTTACAATGGCGCCATCTGCTGGCTAGAGCCAGTACTGCAGTATGTGACATGCTGGAGAGGCCCCCGACAACAGAGCAGCCAGTCATCTACAGTAAGAATACCCTGCCAGACGTCTTCTAACATCGGAGCTGTACAGGCTTCAATCAGAATGTCTTCAGACGTCAGACAGTGGATTGGAAAGGGTTAAATAAGAGCATTTAAAAACCCTATTCACTTACATTGTACTGTACATTGCTGGGGAATTTTTGCTTGCATTCCGCAGCTAAAGTTTCGCTGTGTGTGAATTCACCCGTAATAGGAAATGATGAGTCAAATAGCTGTATTTAGGGGTTCCTTCACACGAGTGTATTTCTAAACAGTATTTTGTGAGCCAAAACCAGAAATTTACAGGTTATCAGATACAACCAGATCTGCTCCAACCCAACAGAGAGGAACATTTATAACATCTTAAAAGGATATTTATAAATCAGGGCTACCATCCCACCTCATTTGATGACCAAATTACCAGAGCCACCAGGATACACAGAGATCAGCTACTCCGATACACAAAGAAGGAAGAAAATGATGGTGTACCTCTAGTAGTGACCTACAATTCACAGCTAGAGGTACTAAGGAAAACTGCAGAGAAACCCCATCATACCCTACACAAGGATGACCGTCTGAAAACCATATTCTCAGACCCTCCCCTACTATGTTATACACAACCCCCTAATTTGAGGAACTTTATAATCAATAGTGCATTGCCCTCTGACGCACAAAAAGGAACTTATCCCTGTAAGGTAAAGAGCTGCAAGACCTGCTGACATGTCCTGACCGCGCACAGGATACAAATCCCCAACACAGCAGGACTATAAGATCCACATGTTCCACGTCCGATGTTGTGTACCTGATCCTTTGCAGCAAATGTCCTGTTGGGGCCATTTATGTTGGAGAAACTGCACAAAAACATGGAGCAAGGATGAAGTCTCATCACCACACAATTAAAGAGAGAAAGACAGAATTACCTGTGGCGGAGCATTTTTCTAGTCATGAACACAACATAGGAGATATGAAAGTTACTATATTAAAAGGCAACTTCAAGTCTTAACATCATAGAAGAATTTAGGAGTACAAGTTTATAACCATCCTTGATACTCTCAAGAACTAAATAAAACCTCGGAGGTTTTTTTTTGCATGAGTGGAGAATATGAGAAGTCTGGAGCAGAGATAACACACAGGCCTGGTGACTCTCTAACACCAATTTATAAACCATAAAACTTTCTCATCCCTTATCAGTTGATTAAAGGGGTTGTCCCGCGCCGAAACGGGTTTTTTTTTTCCAACCCCCCCCCCCCCCCCCCGTTCGGCGCGAGACAACCCCGATGCAGGGACTGAAAAAAAGAACAGCACAGCGCTTACCTGAATCCCCGCGCTCCGGTGACTTCTATACTTACCGGTGAAGATGGCCACCGGGATCCTCTTCCTCCGTGGACCGCAGCTCTTCTGTGCGGTCCATTGCCGATTCCAGCCTCCTGATTGGCTGGAATCGGCACGTGACGGGGCGGAGCTACACGGAGCTACACGGAGCCCCATAGAGAACAGGAGAAGACCTGGACTGCGCAAGCGCGTCTAATTTGGCCATTAGGCCATTTTAGACGGCGAAAATTAGACGGCAACCATGGAGACGAGGACGCCAGCAGCGGAGCAGGTAAGTGAAAAACTTTTTATAACTTCTGTATGGCTCATAATTAATGCACAATGTACATTACAAAGTGCATTATTATGGCCATACAGAAGTGTATAGACCCACTTGCTGCCGCGGGACAACCCCTTTAATTAAGTATTTACTCCCCTACTTATCCTGTTGTGGTATTTTTTTAAGTGCAAATTAATCACACCAGGTCTGTGCCTTTTCATATGTATTTTCATATATATGGCTCTTCAGATCTATTTACTTAGCCTGAGGAAGGACCCTGAGAGGTTTGAAACCTCGCTATAACATCATGTATTTTTGTTAGCCATTAAAAGGTATCATATCTACAAGATTACTTGGTTTCTTCTACTGAGAACAATCACATTTTGTTCTGCTGGCTAACACGGTACTAAACTTTTTTGTAAAGCCAGAAGTGGAACGTACAGAGAGAAACTATAATTGAAAGATTTGCATTTCTTCTGTATTTTGGACCCACTTCGGGTTTTGGCTCACAAAATACTGATGAAAATTATCCCCATGTGAAGGAGGCCTAATAGAGATTTTTTTTTAAATATATATTTTAGAGAAATATGTTGAATATATATGAAATGAGAGAAATATTGAGGATGATGGTAGTAGCACAAAGACGATATTTTTGTCCGATTTTTTGGCCTGAAAAATTGGTCTGGAAATCGGACGGAAGTAGCACCCATTCATTTGAATGGGTGTATGCACATGGGATTTTTTTTTACTCAGATGAATAGTCCAAGTAAAAAAAAATGCAGCATGTCCTATTGTTGTCCAATTTTTGGACAAGAATAGCACATTTCAATGTGCCAGGTTCAGGACATTGGACAGGATATCTGAGTGCTCTCTAATGCGAGTTGTGCACAATAATGTTTTTTATGTCCTTGTGCATGTATCCTGAGCCTGATGTTTAGAGTAGTTGCTCTGAGGTTATTTAGTACTACTTAACCCCTGATTTCAATAATTCTATTGTAAACGTTTAGTCTGATACCAACTATTCTGCAAATCCATTACAGCCTATTTCTCACATATACCAATAAAAGAACTATAAAGGGATGATAGAAAGAATGATGTAAAGGTTAATGTATAGAGACTAGAAAACCTTGTGC
This sequence comes from Eleutherodactylus coqui, assembly GCF_035609145.1. Taxonomy (NCBI): domain Eukaryota; kingdom Metazoa; phylum Chordata; class Amphibia; order Anura; family Eleutherodactylidae; genus Eleutherodactylus; species Eleutherodactylus coqui. The sequence goes on from NC_089845.1 coordinate 78,762,905, forward strand.
AGTATCTATGGTAACATCCAATGCTATAAGAGAAGTGATTGTTTCTGCATGAGTGAAAGAATAACCTACAGTAAACTCTGCACAGTTCTGATATTGTGTACGGACAATTCCCTAACAAATTTGTAGAATTGGGATGAAGCTTGAAAGAGACAAGAATCCTTTAGTATGACGCTAAATGAGGCACATGCAAGATGGCCTATAGCTATATAGAGAAGAAGATGAGATAATATTACTGTACAAAGAAATAGAACAGAGCACGAAAAGACAACGTGATAAAATATTTGTTAGAGCTGGTCATAGGCAATACATGTGACAGTATATGAACTGTAGGATAGGTTGGCCCATAGAGATATGGCAAAAATAAAGTGGCAGCTATACAGCAAGACACCTTCCCAATTTGTTACATCTGCTAATGGTAATATAGTAATATAGTATGTTAGGTGAATAAAGACAATGTCCATCTAGTTCAGCCTGTTTCAACCCCTCCCCTTGAGCCAATTTAGCTCATTTGAAGGAACAAAAATCCTTCCTGACTCCAGGAATGTTAGAATAAGGTTTTAGCTTTAAATTCCAACTGCAAAATGGTGTTCAAAACTGATATATATTATGATAAATGGCGCTTATATGCAAGATTTCTAATTACATGAGCTACAACATTAATATTTACAACTTGCTTTTGCAAAACAACCACTATACTTTAAAAAATTAAATATTGACAATGGCATTTGTCCTGGCAATCTACACATTTGTGCTTTTTTTTTTTTGCAAAAATACCTCCAAATATATGTAAATAGTCAAAATTACGACACAAATACTTGCCAGTCAGTGCTTAAGGACTGGACAGCAGATTTCTTGGTAATCTGTGTTGGAACAACCTTGTGATTTGTTTCTACGACTTGAAGCAACAGTTGTTTTTCTTCTTTGTCAGTAGTAAAAAGTCTGAAAATTCATGGTCTTTGAGCAGAACCTTGTCGTAGATATAAGAACCATGTTGCTAACATGCAGTGATTATGCATGTGAATGGGCTGCCCCTAGCTCTGCGGAGCAGCCCGTCCACACATCCGTAGTGCGGGCCGCCTATTTCCACGGCTTCCATAAGAGCCCATGGTAAGCACCCTGGACAGCGTGCACCACAGAGCTGACAGGCAAGTCGGCACTCGCTGTCCGTTCTTTTTTAGAAGCACAGATTTTGCGCTTCTACAAAGGGTCCATGTGAACGCTTTCATAGCAACCTATCGATTGCTATAGATGCATGGTTTACATGCTCATCTGATTGAGCCCTAAGAAAGTCACATGAGGTAATACAACTAATTCTCTTTTTCATTAATGAAAGGAGCCTTAGAAGAATTTAAATTTCTATGTATAACCCTACCGTGAAGAAATGTTGTGAACAAAAGATGATTAGCGTAAGATTGAATAAAAGTGTCTTTGACTTGTCTCGCTTTAAAACTAAAAACAAGGTGGAACAACGGTCTGTACTTGAAGTACTGTATGCCAGCGACATTTGCCTTATGGCTGACAGCATGGAAAATCTGCAGTTATACTTAAGCCATTTAAATGACTTGTGTCGCAAATTTGGCCTTGAGACAAATGCAGCAAAACCAAGGTCTGGAAACAACCTGCAAGAGCTATATCTACGAGAGATAACGCACTTTTCCTCAGCGACAAAGCGATAGAAGAAGTATTGACATTCTGATATCTTGGAAGCACGGAATGTAGTCTCTTGTCAGAAATCTCTTCACGTATCGTCAAGGCTGCTTCTACCTTTGGCAGCAAAGGGTTTCGAAATTGCGCAACCTCAAATTACAAACTATGTTCCTGGTTTATTAGGCAATTATATTACCTTTACTGTGCTATGCATCTCAAATGGGCTGACTTTAAAAGGTGATATTTGGCGTTTGGAGATTTTCCACATCAAGTGTCTTTGGTCCATCCGTCGTGTGAGCTAGAAGTGCCAAACACTGAAATATTGTGTTGATCCCAGTTGGCTGGTATGGAATGCATGCTTGTGCAGGGACAACTTTGATGGTGAGGATACATTGTTCAAAACTGCCCAAAGCTGTGTTATACTCGGAACCTTCCTGTGGAAAAAGCAGAAAGGGAGGCCAATACCTTAGATATAAGGATGTCTTGAAGCGGCACCTTAAGTCCTGTGGTTTTATCACATGACACTTGGGAGGAGCTTGCTCAGCGAAGACCAGAATAGCAAATCCTGTCAAAACAGGCACTAATGCTTTTGAACAATTCTACCTTGAAGGACTTCATGCCAAATGCCAAATTCGGAAAACTTACTCAAAACCCTCCTATACACCTTGGTTTTGCATCACATGTTTAAACGCATGCCAGAAGCTGGGGTGTCGCCATCAACGGCCAAGTCGTGGAGGACATCATAACTCTTCCAACTATGTTGATGAATCATGCCTTTCTTCCTTTAGTTGACAAAAGAGCATGTTGTGGGGTGTTTGGGGTGATTACTAGTGATATATAAGTATATCTCAAAGATTTTTGCCAAAAATAGATGAATAACACAGCTTAAAGTTTGGTGTTGTGTTATCCCAAAGTCGATACCCTTTTCAACTTAATCCATCTTTTTTGAAATGGGAGGAAAAGCCAAAAAGCTTACCATGCTACATTTCTTTTCCAGTTTTAGTTTGTTAAAAAAAACCTACCAAACTATATTAGAACTGATAGAAAATAACAATTTCCTTTCTATTTGCGATATTTCTTTCCAATGAAAGAACCTCCCAGATGACAAGTTTATATGTCACCTCCCAATCACCAGAGAGTGAAAAATGCATTGGATATTAATGAGAAATGCATATACCATATATACTTGAGTATAAGCCTAGTTTTTCAGCACATTTTTTTATGCTGAAAAAGCCCCCCTCGGCTTATACTCAAGGGAGGTAAAAAAAACAACAACAACAAAAAACACGCAATACTCACCTCCCAACCAGCGTCTGTGTCGCTGGCGCGATGGTCTACCTGCTGTCATCTCCCTGCCCAGCTTTGAATTCCCCCGCTGTCAGCGCTGTGTAGGTAAGCACTGTGATTGAATCGAACGCCAGCCAATCACAGCCGGCGCTCGATCATTCACAGCTATTCAGTGGATGACATCACTGAATGGCTGTGATTGGTTTATCGAGTGCCGCCTGTGACTGGCTGGTGCTCGATCCAATCACAGCAGGGGGAATTCAAAAGCCGAGCAGGGAGATGACAGCGGGGAGAATTCTCAAGCAGCTTGCCGCACCGCCGGAAAGACCATCGCGGCAGGGACACAGATGCCGGCTGGGAGGTGAGTATTGCATTTTTTCTTTACCTAGTATATACTCGAGTATAGCTCAGCTTATACTCGAGTCGATAAGTTTTACCAGTTTTTTGTGGTAAAACTTATTGACTCAGCTTAAACTCCGGTCGGCTGATACTCGAGTATATATGGTAAATCAATTTTTCTGTCTCACAAGCTACCTCTAGGAATTGTGTATCTTCCTATTATCTAATTTTTGTACTCGCAATCAGTCATAATTATTTTTCAGGAATGTTATTCTAGTTAAGAGTAAAATCGTACAATGTTGTATTAAACAATAACTCTACATTTAGGAACAGTAAGGACACTTATGCAGTTGTTCATTCATTCATTGAAGTGGCTGTTAAGAGAATATCAAACTGCTGCTGAGTTTCAACATTTCCTGTTTTAATTATCATATAAGAATCTGCAGTACAGGGGATATAGTAGATTAAACACCAATATTTAAGAAATAACTAATGATGCCAAAAGTAGAAGCTTTCATCATGTTACCTAATAGTGGTGGCTCCCTGTGTGACTGACTGTAAGCTTGCAAATGGACTCAGCCATCCGGAATTTGTTAAACTTGTGTAAGGAGGTTGCTAATAAATGATCTGAATAAATGAGGATAATAATAAGATTAATAATAGTTTTTATAGTAATAGAAGTCTTAGGAGTTAGTATGAAAGTGAACAAAGTCAATTTGTCGCTTGTACTACAGGGTCTTAGGCAAGCCACATACCACCGTATGATGCCTTTGTGGGCTTCCATGTTAATGTTATTTAGGTTGTACCAAGTCTTATTACGGTTGTGTGCATTTATCCTCGCTCTATGTTTCTATTTGTTTACTTTTGTGTAAAGGAGGATTGTTGTATTGTTCTTTGACACATTGAGAATTTGTGAATTCTTTCAAACTCATAGAAAGCAATGGAATGCATTGTTAGATTTATTCCTTTACTTTTTTGTATAACATAGGTATGGGAATTAAAAATGTATAAGAAAGAATTCTGCACTCTAACATGCAATCAAAGGACTAGCAATTTAATTAGACACGTCATCCAAAATAAGTACCATTTCAAGCCATTCACTTAATCCAGACCTTTTTCAAACATGAGGGCTACTGGCACTAAAGTGATTCCAAGAAGCCATGCAAATGATTGATGGAACAATCCTCCACAGCAGCACCTATTGGAACGGTAGCTACTGTATGAAGGAAGACACAAAACCATCCTGCAGTGTTGACCCAAAGGAAGGGGAGAGACCCCCCCCCCCTATGAGGTAAAAGCCAATTTGCCTTATCTTTTCATTCCCAACTCCAATCTCAGAATATTTCCTTGGATCAACAACCCATCTCAAGTAATCTAGTAAGTATATCTTGAAATAGTTACCTCAAGAAAGGCATCCAGGCCACTTTTGAACTTTTTTAGAGACTTCACAATGACAACTTTGTTGAAATGTCCTATTTTTCCTCCCATCTCCATAGCATCCATACTTTCACTTCAAAAAGATCATAAGTCTCTATAAGTATATGACTATTTAAAGAGTGGAATAGACGACATATAGGAAAAACCATGTATGCCCAATTTCTAAGCGCTCATTTACACAGCAGAACTGTGTACCCAACATATCATATGAGGGGCATACAGAGTCATGGGCACTCAATTTCCCACCATATTATGATTTTGTATTGTTTCATACTGGGAGGCTATACAGTCTGAGGCATATTTGCTTAGACTGATGTTTCTTATGGAGCCGGATCAAGTGAATACAGAGGATGAGGCAATAGCGTCATGCCATTTTTCATCACAAATTGCTTAACATTAAGTGCTGTGTGGGCAGGTGTGCCATGATATCATGATGGAAGAACTAGTCACCTGTTTGCCACAAATTGGGATATTTTCCCCATACATCATGGCACAACTTTTTCCAACTTCAAATGCCCCAGGTTGCCATGGCACCTGAACAGCACCTCGCGCGGGAACCATTTGTTGGACAGTGTTTCAAGGCCCTCAGCGCTGTCATGGATAAATGCCTATGGTATGGCCGGGGGCCTTGAAAAACTTGTAGACTTGTTGCCTTGTAGACTGCTTGTCATTTCGCAATACCATGCAGAAGTGATTAAACGATCGCCAGTCAAGTCAACTATGGGGACTAAAACAAAACATAAAAATGACTTTTTAAAGTTTTAGTAATTGTTAGAAAAAATAAATACCAATAAAAAGTTTTTAAAAAGCCATCTTTTTCTATATTTATATTTAAAAAAAGCATATTTGGTATCGTAGCATCTGTCCAATCTACCAAAGCAATGCATTTTTTTTCCTGCACGGCAAGCGCCATATGTAAAAAAAATACATAATGTCAGAATTGTGCTTTTTTTGGTCATCCCGTCTGCAAAAAAATAAATTAATAAAAAGCAATCAAAAAGTCATATGTACTCCAAAATGGTACCAATGGAAACTACAGGACGTCCTGCAAAGACGAGCTCTACACAACTATGTCAACAGAAAAATAAAAAAGTTATGACTATCAGGAAATAATTTATTGTTTTCCAGATATTTTATGTTTTAAAAGTAGTACTCCAAAAAAAAAAAATCTACAAGTTTGGTATTGTAGTAATCGCACTGACCCATAGAATACAGCTATCATGCCATTTTTGCCACAGTGTGTGCACCGTAGAAACGAGACTCCCCCAAAGATGGAACAATTTCATTTTTTTTCCATTTCACTCCAATGAGAAATTAGAAATTTTTAAAAGTTTTTCACTAGATTATATGGTACATTAAATAGTACTATTGAAAAATACAACTCACCCCGTAAAAAGCAAGCCCTCAGACAGCGACGTCGATGGTGAGGGTAGCAATTAAAAGTCATATCACTAGACGTGAGCATTGCTAGTTATGCGGTGGCACTGGCATCTGTGTGTGCTCTATCTAGGTCTTGAGGGGCAATTCATTCTGACACATAAAAAGGTAAATTAACATTGCTTGTCTTTAACATCAACTTGTAGCAGACAGGGATTATGTGTTTGTTATAACTAATAAAACACTTCAGAACTGACAGGAAAAAGGATCATTTTGTGAAATAAATTACATTCCGGGTTATTGTTAGTCCCAATTATAATGAGTTGCAGACCTTCTTGTTAGGATGTTCATGTTCTCCTGCCAAAGTCCCGACCTGTTGCCCACAATTATACATTTATTTCAAAGCTACCGTATTTGGTTGTAAAATAGACTTGACTAATAGAGCGCACTGAGTGGATTCCACTAGGGGGTAGGGGGGTGTCACACAGGTTTCTGTGAAAGTTTTTCACGCAACTTTTTTTAGCCAAAGTTTAAAGTGGATTCAAAAGGAAAGGGAAATATCTTGATCCTTCCTGCTTGATCCACTTCTAGCTTAATGAAAATCCTTTAAAAACCGTATTACAGTTGAAGGGCTCCTTCACACGGGTGTATTTGCACACATTTTTGCGCAAACCACATATATTAGACTCCATTGATTTCAATGAGTTCGCTCACATTCTTTATGTTTGCATGCGCAATTCAGTCGGGCAAAATAATGCGCGACATGCTCTATTTTTGTGTGTATTTGCACACCAAAAGCCCTATTGGAATCTATGGGGGTGAGTAAATGCGCACGAACTTCGCATGAATACTCGTGAAAAATGGCATCATTGTGCAGTTACCTGTCAGGATGCTATAAAGTTAGGGAAGGCACGCAGCCATTTTGGAGATTGTTTAGGATCACTCATTATGAAAGTTCAACCTAGTTGAAATGGAGATGCTCATCAATTTAGTTAGTTCAGCGGAGGCCGGCACTTATGGACAGCAGAGAATAAACCCCGAACTGCCGACTCCTCTTCCTCCGCCATCTCATGTAACTGCCCATATCTGCACGACAGTAATTAAGGCGAAAGAACATCCTTGTCATCAGAAGACCTGTCTCCAACCTCAGCTAGTCTCTCAGAAAGTACCAGAAGCTCCGTAGGATAGTGTCTCACCCCAAATGTTGAATATTTTCAGTGGGCTGGATCAATGATGGCAGCATGATGTATTGCTAGTGGGTTTTTATTGCGTGTGCAAATGTTCAGATATTGTGAACGAGAAGAAAATCTATACACCGTTATGTGTGCAAAAATAACTCATTCACTCCGCAAATACGTTGTGCAAGATCGAGCATATTTACGCTTATACTCGTCTGCAGGAGCCCTAAAGAAAAAAAAACGCTGTGTATGGAACCACCCTAAGGGTACCTTCACACAGGACGTGTTTCTGCAGAGTTAACGAGCTTTCTAGAATTTGCAGAGTTTTTTGTTGTGGAACTTGGATATGTAATTACCCTCTTATGTGAGGACTTTCCTCTGTGGAATGTATTGTGTATTTGTGATATGGTAATGGTAATTCCTGCTTCTGAGGTCGTACTGGTAAATGCGGATTTTCAAGCAGATGCAGAGCGTTTCTGCAGTGGAAAACCTACAAAAAAACAACATTGCTCTATTTGCGGATTATGGTGCGTTTTTTATGTTTCCCATTGATTTCTATGGTGAAAATCTACTGCAGATATACGCAACATAAATAGGCAAGATGCAGAATTGTAAAATGCAGCGTTTTTCACATTCCATGCTTTTCCATAGCAGAAAAATGTGAGATTTGTGCTTTTAATCTATTGTTCTAATAGATTTGGGAGTGTCTTCACACATCGCATTTTTTAGAAAAATGTCACTACGATTTTTGATGCATCTTTCATCAAAAACCAGCAGTGGACGGAGACAGAAGGAAAAGTAGAAGTCTTTTCTTTATATTTTCTATTGCATGTCAATCCACTTATGGCTTATGGAACAAAAACTGCATGAAAAGCTGCAGCATTTTTCTGAACTACATTTTGTGTGAACCCTTTAGGCTGGGGTCACACAGGGCGGATTTGCCGCGGTTTTGCCGCAGCAGATCCGCCCGCGGCAAAACCGCCCGCGGCCGCTAAGCCCGGGATTAGCCAGCCATGTGGACGAGGTTTCTCAGAAATCTCGTCCACACGGGACGGCTAATCCGCTGCGGTAAATCCGGTTGAAACCGCGGCTGTGGCGGCCGCAGCCGCGGTTTCAAAAGAAGCAGCATGCTCATTCTTTTTTTCATTCCGCTGCGGCCGCGCTCTCCTCTATGGGAGCGCCGGCCGCAACGGAAGAGCAAGCGGCCGGACCGCTTCAAAGCCGCCGCGGCTTAAACCGCGGCGGCTCTGCCGGCGGAGATCTCGCGGTTTTTGCTGCGGCCAAACCGCGAGATTTCCGACGGCAATCCGCCCCGTGTGACCCTAGGCTAAAAGGGGTTTTCCAGTTTTATTAATGACCCATCCTCAGTGTATGAAGTGTTTGTAAACACAATTTAAAAAATGTAGCAGTGTGAATATATACATAGATTTACATTATTCTAAGTTACGGTCTACAAAACATTTACAAAGGCTGGTCTCACACGACCGGATTTGAATTGCGGAATCCACGATCGGCGTCCGCGCAGACAATCCGTGGTAAAACGCGGGCATTGAAAGGCATGCATTTTCAATTTTAAGTGAATGGAAAATCGCAGCATTCTCAATTTTGCTGCGGAATATGCGTGAACGGCCTCCATTGATGTCAATGAAGGCATCTGACCCACAGCCCATATGCTAAGCGACGGCGCGGGAAATAGAAACAAACAAAAAAACTGTACTGTGCATGACCACCTGCGAGCCTCCGCGGTCATCCGCAGTACAGTAAATGGATGCATGCAGGGTCACCGGCCAGGCTCACAGCCAGAATGCGCTGCGGGCCTCCTGCATGCAGAATCCAACCCGCTCCTGTGAGCCCGACTTTGGTCTGATTGATGACTTCCTAAGATATAAAATCCTTACAATTCATGCCTGTTTTAAAGCACTAAACAACAAACATTTGAGCCTTTTCAGGTGCTTAAAGATGATCTAACTAATGCAAATACTTTGATAATTTTATCATACGGCAGCTTTACTTGCCTTTTGAACTATTAAATGACAATTCTAATACTGTACCGCATGAGAACAACTATATTATTTATTTGTTTCCAGCAAGTAAAATCCTCTTATTGATATGGAAAATCTTTAAGCCTTTTACCGGAAGCAACCATTTTTTTTATCCATTGATAATTCAAAGCTTAAATAGGAATTCTGTGTTTCCATGGTAACTTGCTTCTGTCGACTTTTCGCATAGTAAAATAAAAACCTGCATTTATGTTGATATAAAGATGAAGAAATGTGAGTAATGATGTATATTTGATGGCTTTCCTCCCAATTTTCTGAAAGCTATGAACATTTTGTGTATTGTTATTGCTGATTTATCTTCATCTTCATCGCATGATATAACTTGGAAAAGCTTTGAATGTAAGTAAAGGATTTCCTCCTTCTGCAGTTCTAGTTACTGATTACTGCTCCGCATACAGCATTGGGCACTATGATAAAGGATTGTCTTTGAGGTCTTTCAACTTGGCAGGCAGAAGGCAGCAGTAACCCGACATGGACTATGCTGTAGACTGCTCCGTGTTATCAAGGAGGGCAGCAGATAGATGAGGGGAAAGTGAGTGTAAAGTTGTGAGGGAGACCCCCTCCGCCATTGCAGAAACCATGCTCCGCTGCACCTAAAACTCTGCCTATGCTTTGCTCCTTTCACTAAGCTACATCTGTTTTTGATAATGCCATGGGAGTCAGCTGCAAAGCTTTGCCCGCTTGGTGATTGGGCCGCAGAATAATCAGTGACATTAGAGTGAGGTAGGGGGAATTGTATAAAAAGACCCCTTTGGCCATTTTGCATGAGTGTGTGTGATGCAGCAACAAAAAAGAAAAATTGTGTAGGTTGTGTGGCAGCACCCCCTGCTGGATGTGCAGAGAGAACACCCACTGCATGTGCCAAGCTGGGGGAGGAAGGAAAGAAGATCCCTGAGTATATGCCTGCTGTAGTACCTGCTGCAGCAGGTGAAGCGAGAGCTGGCTCAAGATGACCAGCAAGGTCAAAGAGAGCCTGAATACATAGCAATGACCGTAAAAAGCCCAGGAAAAGAGCCTGTGCAGCAATTGCTACACAGCTAAAGGCAGTAAATGGCTTTTGTGATGAAGGCCACAGATGACCGGTGTACCTAGTCCAGCAGAACAGAAGGCCTGCGTAAGAGCAGCAGAGACTAGCAGACCTGAGTCCCAGATTGCAGGAAAGAGAAGTGATCACCACAGCTGCAGAAGTTGAAGCTAGATGACCAGTGAAAGAGACTGAGACTCAAAGGCCAGGCCACAGATGACCTGTGGCCCTTGGTGGTAGAGCATCAGTGCATGGGAGGACAGTGCTCGCTCTCTGCAGTGACTGGGGCCATCCACAGTTGGCAGGTGAAGATGAGTGAACTGGAGTTGGTGGCACAGGAGACGTGGCTGAAGATACAGAATAGTCTGGGGTTTTAAACCAGAGCAATCATGTCTAGAGCCATGTAAGTGACATATGCGCATCTGAGTGAACTCGCCACCTGCAGGAAATTATCTGTCTATCAGGGAGGTCCCCATGGGAATAAAAGTCTGTAATAGACTGTATTCTTCTGGGCACTAGGCCACTGTGTTGTAGTGTTCGGTACTGTTAGGCCGAAGTTTTGCAGTAACTTTACAAGTATGATGTGCCCTCCTATGCAGCAGAACAATGTAACAATTGATATACAGTAAAAAAGATGAAGTGTCTCACTGTTTTAGAATTACTGAATCCATAGAAGTGTCATCTGCTTTCAGTATACATTTTTTATATTCTTCTTGCACTGTGCAGAAGACTGTAGATTGGCACCCAGAGTTCTGTACTGCTCCAGACTATGCGTGAATTCACTGAAATATTGTAAAGCTTAACCTTTATTGGGTATACCATAAAATATATTGCCTCTTGAATGATCAAAACACTGGGGCAGATTTACTATTCAAAATACAATTTTCTGGTATAATTTGCACCCGCAAATTGTCTTACATGCTTTGTGCTACATTTACTATGTTTTTAGACACTTTCAGACAGTTTTTCCAACTCATCTAAAAAAGGAGTGTAGCTTAAATTGCCCGAAAATTATGCCAGATTGCACCAAGATTTTAGTGCAATTTTTGGCAAAAAATAAGCCAACTAATATAAACTAAGGGTACCTTTACTAATGGATGTAGCTCTCACGCCCAACAGCCATACCAGTGACTATCACTCCTCTGTTTTACATAGGAGCGATAGTCTTTCAAGTGAATGGAGACAGAGCAGGCCAAGGGTTGTACCGGCCCACTCGCCTCCACTCACTGTAAACAGCCGCTCAGCAGTCATTTTTTCAGTGAGCTGAAACAGAATCATTAGCGACAACCTAGTGACTTCTCCCTCAGTGCCCTGTCACTGGCCATATATACGTATTTTGACAGTCATCCGAAATCTCTCATTTGAGCAATTATTCTGGCACCTATCAGCCCATGTAAGGTACTTTCAGACTAGACGATCTTAAAATTTGGTAAATTTACGGAGCTGTCATGAAGCTGGCACATTGTAAGACTGTGGGAAAATGGAAATGTTCCAGCCCTTCTAAAATGGCAAAGCCTTTATTCAAATATGTCAAAATCCATAAAAACATGAACACTGCTATAGGGTAAGTCGGGGACCTACACTTTTCAGCTATAGACAGCCTTAGTCATTTTACACCCTGTAAGAAAAAAGGGCACATATTTAATATCACACGGTTATGACATTTCAAAAGAAAGACACTTACAACTGGTGGGAAGAGCTACAAACAAATGCAAAACATCAATGAATGAACATTAAATCAGAGTGAAAATTTACATAATCTGGGAATCTAGTTTGCAATCACATAATGCAGTGTGCTTCATGGGGGAGTCATTTTTTTAAACCAATCGCCACCCTTACCTGGCCATAAAACCCTTTCTACGCCAGTAACCTATTGCTGTGGTGTATATCCAAAAAATGCCAGAGGCAGCAGAGACCAGGAAGGTTTTAAAGAAGTAGGATTCAAATTTTATGTTTAACCCTTTCGTGTCCACCATCTGTATTTATAAGTCCTAATTGTTGATGCACAATGTAGCTAGGACATATATATATATATATATATATATATATATATATATATATATATATATATATATATATATATATATATATTAATGTCCTCCACTTTAGTGGCAAATCTCACTGTACAGTGTTCTACCAGTAAAGATCTTTAACAGTTCAGCCAGGGAGTTGTAATGTTCAGCTCTCAGCAATAAATAGTGATAAACATAACAGTCAAAACAAGCTGAATTAGCAGCTAATGAGAGGGAATACAAAAAAATATTGGGACTATTGTTACAGGGTATCACAGTGATGACAAGTTAATCGGAGTGCACATATTTGGAATTGTTAAACACAGGAGTGTAAGAAGATTTTTTTTAATGAATCTGTTTTTTTTTATTTATTACACTGAATTACAAACAGGAAAATGAAGAACGTTTGAAATTTATACTATTTCTGCTCATTTCTCTCTCTATAAAATTAAAAATTAAAAAGGTGCTGGCCCTGTCCTGGTTCCATAAGAAAGCCCAATCTGTGCCACAACAAAAAAAAATAAAAAAAACAAGGCATTAAATAAAAATTATTAGCCGTTAGAATGTATTGAAAATATGAAATGTTTATGTGGACATTTAGGCATCAAAGGCCTTAGTCACAAAAGAGTTAATCAGACATTTTCCGTTCAAATACATAATTGCCCAACAGGCGCTTTGTTTTCTTTGTCACTAGCCATTTTGTATATGGCTTTGAGGGAAGGGTCTCCTCTATATGCCTTCCTTAATCTTTTCCCCCACTATATTTGATGGTATGGGAGGTATATAGACGACCTTCTCCTTACCTGGCAAGCATCCCCCAATAGTGTTTCTCATTTTATTTATTAAATAATAATTAAAAAAATAATCATTAAATAATGATATTTAGGTAAAATGAGAAGCACTATTAGTGGATGCCTGTCAGATAAGGAGAAGGTCATCTATATACCTCCCATATCACCCAATATGGTGGTAAATGGCATAAAAGGAGGTATATAGATGAGACTGTGAGCTGTATTTCCTTTTTTCTTTTTACTGTCACAATTTGTTTGCACAGTCGTATTTCTACATGTGTTTTGTATGATTCCTATGCAGATAAGTCTTTTCATCCTATATAAAAAGTTCTGCCATTTCCACATTCCAGATTAACTCAATTTACATATTGCTACAGAAAGGGGGAGGAAAGGGTTCCTCCCAGATTCATCTCCCATGTGAGGTAACAGGGAGAGTCCACCAGCTGGCTGATTAATAAGCTAAACCAGTGGGTGGATATTTAAGAAGCAGCTAGCAGAGCAGTAGTTGTTCTCCCTGAGGAACACAGAAAGATGGTCTGTGTGAGCTGCTAAAGTGATTTGTTAGTTCAGTTGTAAAAGTATAGTGTTTTGTAAACTGGCAGAGATGGCATCACTGTGAGTTAGTAAGTGTTGCAGAGGAAAGGTGTTATTATTTCATTCATGCTGTATATTATTTTATGTTTATTGCAACCATGCTAATCATAGAATGGTTGAGTTGGAAGGGACCTCCAGGGTCATCTGGTCCAACCCCCTGCTCAGTGCAGGATTCACTAAATCATCAGACAGATATTTGTCCAGCCTTTGTTTGAACACTTCCGTTGTAGGAGAACTCAATACCTCCCATGGTAACCTGTTCCACTCATTGATCACCATAACTGTCAGAAAGTTTTTTCTAATATCTAATTTGTGTCTCCTTCCTTTCAGTTTTATTCCATTGCTTCTGGTCTTTCCTTGTGCAAATGAGAATAGGGCTGATCCCTCTGCACTGTGACAGCCCTTCAGATATCTGTAGACAATTAAGTCTCTTCTCAGCCTTCTTTTTTGCAAGCTAAGCATTCCTAGATCCTTTAACCGTTCCTCATTGTACATGATTTGCAGACCGCTCACCATCTTGGTAACTCTTCTCTGAGCTTGCTCCAGTTTGTCTGTCTTTTTTTAAAGTGGGGTGCCCAGAACTGGACAGAGTATTCCAAATGAGGTCTGACTTAGGAAGAGTAGAGGGGGATAATGACCTCACGTGATCTATGCTTCTCTTAATACATCCCAGAATTGTGTTTGCCTATTTGGCTGCTGCATCACATTGTTGACGTATGTTCAGTCTATGATCTATTAGTATACCCAAGTCTCTTTCACATGTGCTGCTCCTAAGCCCAATTCCTCCCATTCTGTATGTGTTTTTTTCATTTTTCTTGCCCAGATGTAGGACTTTGCATTTCTTCTTGTTAAATAGATATTTTAAGTAGGCCTGCCTTCTTTCATGGGAAAGTGAATTTGGCATCTGAAGCTATCCCACGCTAAGGTCATGGATGCTCAAGGTATACCAGACTACAGGAATCACATTATAAGCTATTAGCCTGTTGGTACAATACACCTGAGTGGCTTCACTCTCATAAACTTTCTATATCAAATAATGGCTGGTGTTGTGAAACACATGTAGGATCATATCTTCATATTTGGTGGTCCAGTAATTGTCCCCCTTTGGAAACATAGCAAGCAGTTGATTTACAAGTCACACGCTTCAGATTTATCTCTAATTCCAGAAATGGTGAAACAATATATACATCCAGACTCCTTTTCTTTTTTAGGGCTCAGTCACACAGCCGTCTTATCGTGCAGTAACACGGAAGCATCGGCGCCCATGTGACTGAGCCCTTAAGGACAGATCTAGCCATCCGCTTAACCCCTTAGTGCCCAAGCTTTTTTTCTTTTTTCCATTTTCTTTTTTTCCTTTCCCTTTTAAAAAAAAGTAATTCCTTTATTTATTCATCAATATAGCGGTATAAGGTCTTGTTGTTTGCGGGACAAGTTGTATTTTTCACTGGTGCTATTTAATGTACCATATGATATACTGAAAAAAATTTTTAAAATTCTAAGTGGAGAGAAATGGAAAACAAACGACATTCCACCATCTTTCGGTGCGTCTTGTTTCTACAGCGCACAAACGGTAACAAAAGCAACATGATAACTTTATTCTATGGGTCAGTACGATTACTATGATATGAAACTTGTGTAGTTTTTTTTGCTTATATATTATACTTATATATTATAAACTTATGTATTTTTTAAAGAGATATACATTTTTTTTACATTTTTTTCTGTCTCCATCTTCTGTGCACAATAACTTTTTTATTTTTCCATCGACATAGTTGTGTGAGGGCTGTTTTTGTACAGTATGTCCTGTAGTTTGTACCATTTTTGAATTCATATGACTTTTTGATCGCTGTTTATTAGATTTTTTCTTGGCAACAGGGTGACCAAAAAAAGCGCATTTCTGGGGTTCTTTTTTTTGGACAGCATTCACTGTGCATGGTAAATAATACATTACTTTGATAGAGCAGACTTTTACGAATGCAGCGATACCAATATGAATTTTTGTTTTATTATTTAGATTTTTTTATTGTAAATATGGCAAAATGTTTTTTTTAACTTTATACCTTTTTTTTAGGAAATAATTAATAAAACTTTATTTTTATGTTTACATTTTCTTTTAGCCTCCAGGGGGGACCACAACATGCGATGCTTTGATCGCTAAGTGCTCCCTCGCGATCTCTCTGCTTATAGATAGCCTGCATTCTTTTATCCCCCCAATAGCACAGGGAAAATCAGTTGATGTTCCATCTATTTTCTGAGAAAAAACAGATACAAAATAGGAATTTAAAAGTTCGGCCTTATCAACATCATTCTTAACTAATTCACCATTTTCATCTTGTAAGCATCCAATAGCATCTTTGACTTTTCTAAAAAAGCTTCTAATAAAGTCTAATAGAGTGTCAGTTTGAAATATATTCCTGGCTATTGACTCCATGATTCATGTGAGATGTGTCCTTTGACCCCAGCAAAGGCAATCCTGAGCTAATCCCCGCACAATATATATTTTGATTACTAACTCTGCACATGCCTGACCTTTAGGCTGGCTGTCCACTGGCGAGGTGTCATTGCGAGATCTGTGGCGATAAATTGCATGCGGAGCTCGCAGGACATGCTTTCCATAGTATAACTATAGAAAGCACAGCCTACTGCACACAAGCGGAGAATCATAGCAATTTTCCACTCGTGTGATTAAAATCGCGGCATGCCACGATTTGCTGCGATTCACCACAGTGAGGCTATCAGTAATATAGGCTCATTGCAGAGAACTTTTAGTGCTCCCCCCTCCTCCCCCGCAGCCGAACATCGCTAGCGATATTACTTCGCGGCCGTGGACAGGCGACCTTAAAGTCTTCTCTTGTTAGTTCCTAAAATCAAAACTTTCATCTCCATTTCAGAATAGGCACCTATATGATGCTTAGTTAGATGTCAACAGATAGTCTGGTACCTGCATATTCAGAACACACTAATGTTTGTTCAAGCCAAGCGCACATATGTACCGTATTTTCCGGACTATAAGGCGCACCGGATTATAAGGCGCACTTTCTATGAGCGCATTATAAGCAATCTTGTTTCATATATAAGGCGCACTGGATTATAAGGCGCAGCACATTAGTGCTGTGCAGGGGCCGGAGAGGCTTCTATCAAGCCTGATAGAAGCCTGTCCGGTCAGATCGCGGTTGCTAGGCAGCCAGGGGCCTTCTGAAAGGCCCTAGGGCTGTCTATGCAGAGCGCCTAGCAAGTCGTGCGCTAGATGGGCACTCTGCATAGACAGCCCTGGGGCCTTTCAGGAGGTCCCCGGCTGCCTAGCAACCGCACAGCGTCCCGCGATCTCATCGTGGGACGCTGTACGGGCCCCCTGAACATCGGTTGCAGGCTGTTCTTACAGCGGGCACCCGGCGGCAGCAGTTCCGACGAGCCGCGCCGCTCGTTAGAACTGTTAACACTTTAAATACCGCTGTCAGAGCGGTATTTAAAGTGTTAACAGTTCTGACAAGCGGCGCGGCTCGTCGGAACTGCTGCCGCCGGGTGCCCGCTGTAAGAACAGCCGGCACCCGACGTTGTATGGAGCAGGATCCACCCGCGATCCCGCTCCATACTACTACTTGTTTGACTTGCGAACAAAACGGACTTGCGAACGGGCTCCCGGAACGGAACCTGTTCGCAAGTCGGGGAGCACCTGTACTGTAAAAACCCAAGTGAAGAATAAATTCATAGGCGCACGGGGGGGGGGGGGGGGGAGGAGCATGGTGTGTGCTGTGGTATGCCGCCCATGATAGAGGTGAAGGATCCTGTATGAACCCCTTTCTTTACTGTCGGGTTCATATATAAGGCGCACCGGATTATAAGGCGCACTTTCTATTTCTGAGAAATTCTCAGCATTTTATGTGCGCCTTATAGTCCGGAAAATACGGTATATGGATGTTGGGAAAGCTAGCTGTTGGCCGAACAAGCACTCAGCGGATAGATATATAATGCGTATGGCCATTTTAAGATTAACATTGCTTAACTTATCAAAGTATTGTTATATTGATAATCTCAGTGTTACACTCCATGTGGAATTCTCAGAAACTACAGCATTCTGTGTACTTCATCCTTGTTAGAAAACGATATTCTGTTCTATTGACATGATATTTGTTTCTGAAGTATATGCCTATCTTGATATACATTTCCCTCTGGAATATCTGGACTATGATAGTTATGAAAAAAACAGAGTGCTTCTATTGCTTTATGGTATAGTGGGGGATTATGTTGTTGTGCCCCAAACTCCCATTAATGGGTTGGGCTGACGGGCACAGCTCTTGTGAATGCTTCTGGAGTTAGGGTGTTGCAGGCCGGTCACAGCAGTTGTCACATAGTGAGTCCTGACTTAAATTAATCATGAAATAGTTCAGGGCTTTCAGCTTGCCATAAGTCTTTTAAGTAAGGATGATTCAAAAAGAATGATGCAAAAGTAAAGCTGATGAATTCATACATGAATTGACACAACATCTATAATGACAGGAAAAGATAGAATACTGCAACGTTTTAAAGCATCTTACAAATGATCTGAGACGCCAATGCCATAGAACATGGATGAACTAAAACAATGTATCTCCACTGCAGTGGAAACGATAACAGGATATGCAGACACATCTCAGCAGAACTGGACTTCTCATCGGCTATGTCAGCAACTGTAATGACATCGAATTAAAAACTTGAAGAGTTCTTTTATCTTCTCAAGTCATTCTGACGGTTGCATGTCAACTCACATATGAAGAAATCAACTTTACCTTTGCACCATTAAACTGCAGATCAGTCTCTCTCCACTCATGAAGCCGAAAATGTGAACTGCAGCTCTGAGGTACACATTCATTCAGTGCCAAGCACTGAAGAAGCTGAGAAGGGGGGTCCATAGTTCTCTAACTTAGAGTAGAGGACTAGTCCACCATTTGACAGTTTCCGTTATAACTTTTTGCTGCAGAATCCCTTTCACAATCTGAGTGCAGCAGATGAAATTTCCAGCTGGTAGCACTGGGAGAGCTGCCAAAATTTCTACACGTTGAAATAATTGGTTGACCAAGTAAGACATGCTCATGTTGAGTCCTCTAAAGACAAACTTGCTCTGTTTAACGCCTCTTTCAGCTAATGCTGGCATCCCCTCTCTGTAAAGTCCATATGACCTAATAGGGTATATAAAAAGGGTTGCCCTTATTGACCTACTCCTTTAATGACTGAGTCAAGTTGGCTTGTACCACTTCCATATCTTTTTGATCGACTGTAGGGTAAGCTAACTTTATTGTTGTCATAATAGCCTTAATTTTCTTTTAATTCACTTCTTAACTATATCGAAATCTTTATATCTCATTCATTTTAATAAGTTGTATTATCATTAAAGATTGCTGATACTTTTTCAACACCCCCTTGATCACCATCCCAAGTAATGGTGGATGTAACTTACAGCCTGATGGTGTATGATAAATTTATGTAACCCTGATAAGCTAACTTAAAAATCTTCATTATTTAACTAGGAGCTTATTAAATAACAGTGAACGTTGCTTATGTGCACCCATTTTCATAAGATTATCTTTTGTAGGAATATTAGCATTGCAATGCTGTAAATATAACCTAATTGAATAGTTAGTTTACTATTATAAGTTTCATTGTGTGTTATATCAGGTTGAAGGTATTTCATGTATGTTAGAATCAATTTACAGTGCAGATGAATGGTTTCATTGGGAAAATGAATCTTTATGTGCCACGCATTGGGCATTTAATGCATATTTGTAAAGCATTCTCCAGTTCAAAAGCCAACTAATAGGGCACATTGAGACCACTCAGCCAACTCCAACCTCTGCACCCCAGTTAGTTACATACCTGACTGTTATCCACAACTAGTAAGAAAAATTGTGATAATGCATTGGCTCTTAAGTAGAGTTGGCATTGGGAATTTTGTAGCTTAGATTTGACTCCTTAACCCTTTCCAATCCACTGTCTGACGTCTAAAGACATTCTGATTGAAGGCTGTACAGCTCCGATGTCGGAAGACGTCCAGCAGGGTATTGTTACTGTATATTACTGGCCACTCTGTTGTCAGGGGCCTCTCCAACATGTCACATATCACAGTACTGGCTCTAGCCAGCAGATGGTGCCATTGTATAATAGCAGAAAGAGAAAGCCCTCTAGGAAACCGTGAATCCAAAATTGGATTGCAAAGGGTTAAAACTGCATATCCTATATTCTGTCATTCAGGAGAAAAATTTGACCAGTGACCTCTTAGTTCTACTGATAGTTATTCTTTAGTTATAGAGACAGCTAAAGTAGCATTCTATCCGGGTGTGAGAATTCTACATAAGAATACCCAATTATTAGTCTCCAGGACTTCTTTGAGTATAATTTGTGGGGGAGTTGAAAATTGTGTTTTAATTCCAGGAGTTAGATTTTTTAACAAATACATGCTTACATTAACATACAAAAGCTAGATTTCTAGACAAAGCTACTCAATTGATGTGAATCTAAAATGTAATCAAACGAATTTCCTTGCTAAGCACTCATTCTTCTTTCCTCGGCCTACATTAATTTTGCCATCCGATCCCTAGTTCTTAGATCATAGTCTTTGTCATATGTTCTTTTTTGCTTTCAGAGTACACCATTTTTTTCGAAGCCGTCTGACATCTCACTGATCTTACATGAAATGGTATTTCACAAATTAACTAAAAGGCCTTCTGCAGAAAATTGCTCTTGGCTTGTAAAGTGTTCTCCAAAGATATATACACTGTAAAACTATTCAGCTGAAGACAGGAACCATCTTATTGAATGTAGGTCATAAGCAGCGCCAGACTTCTATGTAAATGATGGAATTACATTTCAAATCATGAACTCAGTATGAAATAGCTGTGATCTGGAGAGGATCATGGTTCACATATCTGAAGTATTTCACACAGTGATGATTATCTTGCTAGTTCACTGGAATAGCTGCTGAATTACCTTGTTTGCTGTAAATGCAAATAGGCAAATGCACCTGCAATATCTTCAGAACATGCAGTGAATGTATAAAATATAGCTCTTTTGAACAATTCCCAATTTTTATTTTAGTTTTGGAACAGTTTTCTTCAAAGCTTCTGCTCTATCCAGACAACCCCCTTCCATATGCGCTATTAGAGCAGGTAATGGTGAGTACATGCCCTGATACATAAATGTAATATCAATGGAAAAAGAAACAAAAAAAATTTCATTTCGCAAAACTGTCTAACAGTAAGACTGTCCTTGTTGTCCATAGTAACCAATCACAGAGCAGCTTTCATTTTACCTCAGCATATTGAGAAATTAAAGCTGTGATGCGATTGGTTGCTATGCGCAACAAGGACAGTCTTACTGTTAAGGCCCATTGAGACACAACGATTATCGCTCACAATTCGCTCAAAAGCCATCTTTTGAGCGATAATTGCTGTGTCTAAATGGGCGGCCATCATTCATCGTTGACTTTTAGCAAGCTAAAAGTCAGCTATGAGCCTTCTCAGCGGGACACCAGCTGATAGCATTCTTTCAGCTGGTATGCCACACGGAGCTCTCAGCGATAGCTCTAAGAACAAAGCAGCTCCTGCTGTTCTCGGTGCTATCAGCTCAGCAGGATACCAGCTGACAGCTCCGAGAACAAAACAGCTGTTTGCATATACAAAGCACCTGCTGCTCTTGGAGCTGTCAGCAGTGCCCCACCCTGCCTGCATTTAACTCTTAAGTAGCTACTTAGCTACGTAAAAGTTTATGCAAAAATGGTTGCTTAAAACTGTCACTCAAACTGTCGTTTGAGCAATTTTTGAGCGATTATCTTTTTTCAGTGTAAATGGGGCTTTAGACCGTATTGCTAAATAAGGCCCAGAAAGTTTTATTCTGCCGTAGTCCTTGCTAGGGGAATATGAGACATTAAGGACAGGAGAGTGTTTTGTATCCTTGATTTTCAAGTCTACCAGTCTGTTGTTAGTGTTCAACGTAATTTTCAAACAAAGTGGAACCTTTAAGGACAGATGGGATAATCCCTTTAAGCATTCAGCAGCCATGCTAGTAATAGTGCATTGTCATAATTTGTAAAAGAAGCGATTACTAACAACGAGAAGTTTGGAACCAATAGTGTAGTTAACAGTCCTAAGTCACTCTACAAATGGCTGCATGGTATTTCCTATGTTTTTGCACTATCCAATGGCCTAATTGCGGAAACACTAGTTTATCTTCTTGAATTAATTTCAGTAGTCTTGCCAAGAAAATCAATAATAAAATAATGAGCAGATGAACTGACTTCCAATTTTTAAAGGGGTATTTGGGTCTATTTTAAGTGATGACCCATTCCCTGGATAGGTCATCAGCAGTTGGTGGACAGGGGTCACACAAGAAAATCTTAATGCAAGTATTATTCAAATTTAAGATCTATAGGTTGAGAACGTCCTCAAAGTCACCATAGCTAGAACATGCTGAATATTGTAAAAAATGGCATTGAGCCCAAAAATGGCAAAAAAATCCACCCCGAACAAAACCAAACTATGTGTAGTACATTTCATGTTCTGCTATTAACTACAAGCAAACTAAATGTGAGAAATGCCACTAAAGCTCCACATAAATCTGACCTAGACACGGTATGCCACAGCTTATGGTTTATACACTTAAACTAAATCTATAAAAGATCCTTTCATGTCATCTATCAAATTCACACCTTGATAGTTTGATACGAATATCAGCCCCTTCAACTGATCTCTCCATGACTACTGTCACATCTATAGTGTATTCACTGGCTTCAGCCTTTAAAATACAGAAAGCTTTACTCTTAGATCTTTTACCTCTCACACATAAAACTCGTTTCCATATCTGAACAGAGAATAGGTTTAGATTTCATTTTCTTTTCATGTTCAACATACACCCTATGTGGCTATAAGACAAGTGCAGGCGATTGTAGAGAGTGAAGTCCCAACTGAACATTGTTTAGTATATTTCTTATCACCCATGCCACTTATCTTTTCACGTTTCTCTATCATCTGACACTGAAGTCAATCACAGCCACTTTAGGGCAAATGGTGTATCTATGCCAGGTCCCGTGGTAGTGGCCCCGATTTTAACTGTATCGGCATCCTTGGCATACAGTTGAAAAGTATTGAGGTTAAAAAATAATAAACAGCTATAATCACCTGTTGTATGTCTCTGATGGTCTGGTGTCTGCTCACTTCTGAGTCCAGCGCTCACATGCCCATGGAAGTACATGACTGCTCATAGCCAGTCAGTAGTCTTGGTATACGTTGAGGTCGCTGATTGTTCACAGCGGTCACATGATTATGTAGGCATGTGACTGCTGGCTGGACAAAGAGGTTAGTAAAGATTGTGGGGAACCCTTCAGGTCTGAGATAGATGAGTATGAGTGTTACGGGGTTTTTTGTTTGTCATGAAACAAATTGGGGGGGGGGGGAGGAATTTTAATACGCTTGCAATGGACATACTTGGGAATTAAAATAGCCCTGAAGTCAGCAACAACTCCTTTGGACATTCACTCTCTCCTAATAATGTGTGAAAAAAGGAGTTGTACAAAAGTATCTAGCACTATAGCAACAATAAAATTTAGACCTTGATGCTACCATACTCCTAAACAACTGTAAAAGGAGGTCTAGATCTTGTCATTCCATTTTCTTGACTTCGGTACATTTTCCACTTTCTTATTTAGTAACATTGCGGTATCTGTTCAGACCATATTCCTGTGCAGGTTCTCACTACCTGCCACAGTATGCAGGAGACCAACCTGGAATGATCTTTCTAAGGCTATGTTCATACAGGACAGATTTAGTGTGGAATGTCCAAAGGAAACATTCCGCAGCAGGAAAATCCATATTAAAGCCTGTACCCCTTGGTGTGGGTTTTAACTCAGATTTTGGTGTGCAATTCACCTGCCTCATTTGAAAACTGAGAATCCACAGCAAAAGTCTGATACTATAACTGATAGGCTGTGAAACCAAAGTCTTCTCCGCATGTCAATTTCTGCAGCATATTTTTTCCACATCGTGTGGATGAGATTTTTGCTACTACTGTAAATGTTGCAAATTTCGTGGCAAATCCGCCCCATGTGAACATAGCTTAAGAGTTAAAGAAAACGAGAAACCATTTGCAGGCCGCTCACCCAATCCTGAATTTCTTTTACTGTAGCAATCAGTCCTGGAATTGTGGCCAACAGAACCAGCAGGAGTTGGGTGGGTGCACGGATATTCCAGTGGATGGCTGGTGTATGATATATCCAATAGATCCAAAGGCATTTCTCCCAGCACCATCGAGCAATTCTGAAATGTTATACTTTATTAATGCATGGTTAAAAACAGATTTGACTATCTTACAACATAATAGTATTACAAATGAATTTTTGAGCATGGTGTATTTAATCATAGTAAAGTAGAAGTGAAAATACAGGCATTAACCCTTTCCAATCCACTGTCTGACGTCTAAAGACATTCTGATTGAAGGCTGTACAGCTCCGATGTCGGAAGACGTCTGGCAGGGTATTCTTACTGTAGATTACCGGCCGCTCTGTTGTCGGGGGCCTCTCTAGGATGTCCCATATCGCAGTACTGGCTCTAGCCAGCAGATGGCGCCATTGTATAACAGCAGAAAGAGAAAGCCCCCAAGGAAACCCTGAATCCTAAATTGGATTTCAAAGGGTTAAAAGCCAAGCAGATCCAAACCAATTCTTGCCTGTGATCACCAATGATAAATCCTGATGTAAGACACCTTAAATATCCTCAAAAAACAGAGCATGTATTAATATAAAAACATGAAATTGTTTTTGTAATTAAAACCATCCTGATATCTAAATTTTAGCTACAAAATCCCATAGCCTCTTGGCGCAACAATATTTTTCAGCGACAGTTCTGAGTACTACAGGCTTATCATTCTGATGTAAACATTGAAGAGGTTGTAGCACCTACAAGAGTCCTGGGGCTCCTTCAATCAGCTGATCCCCAGTGATTCCGGGCAATGGACTGTCTGTCACCAATCAGATATTGACTTGAAATAGACCACCAATTTTTAAAGCCTGGATAACCCCTTACATGCATCAATGAGCCTCATGACCCTATCGCTGGTTCACTGGTTGCCCATTCTTGGAGTGCTTTTTGTAGGTATTAACTACTGCATACCAGGAACATGCCACAAGACCTGTCATTTTGGAGATGCTTTGACCCAAGTGTCTACCCTTCACCATTTGGATCCTGGCACAGCTTCTTAGATCTTTATATTTGCCCTTTTCTTTTGCTTTGAACACATCAGTTTCAATAACTGACACATCAACCTCAAGAATTTCATTTTCTGCCTAGTATATCCCAACCACATGTACGTATAATACACATATAATGATTAAAGAACCAGATACAGGAGAGGAAGGAAAGCTGACTTTATTGAAACAGAAAATGATTATCACGACTACATTCTCTATTGAAAGATGGCGGGATTAATATTAATGCCTTAATAAAGATTATTGCTTTCTGTTTGACATTTACTGAACATCCCTGTTTCCTGCTGTATTCTATACCTAGTATAGTACAACACTAGAAAAACTGGACATTAGGGTGGCTTCAGACAACCGTATTTACAAATACGCTCACCTCAGCGCAACGTATTTGCACATAAACGAGGCAAGGCATGCTCATATGTGTGCGCAAAACACCCCCATCCTAATTTAAAAGGCTATATAGCCTAATGAGGTCCAGATGCGTTACTTACTCCATGGTTTTGCACAGCGTGTTGCTTATTTGCGCAGATATTGACTGCACATTTGCACACCTCTCATAGACTTTTAAGGTTTCTTCAGATAGGCGTGATTTTTTTTCCCGTTCTGCAGCCATGAAAATCACGATCGCAAAACGGGACGCAACAAAACCATTGATTACAATGCTTTCGTTTTCGTAATCGGGATTCTCGCACACAGTTTTTCTACGTGCGAGAAAGATAGGTCCTGCTCTATCTTCCCATTTTTTTCTCAAACTCGTGTGCAATAGCCCAGAGTTTGAAAAGTAAAAAAAAAAAGCAACCCGGTTCATGCGCTACTATGCTCTGTAGCAGTGAGCGTATTAGCGCATGCTCCCACCAGTTTTTATGGGGTCCTTGGTGTGACAATAAGCAAGAAAATAGAGCAGGTCCTACTTCCTCACGCGCAAAAAATGTTCATTCGAACGAACCCATTGAAATCAATGGGTTCTATTCTCTGTGCCTTGCATGCAAATATTTTAAACACACGCAAATATGGTCGTGTGAAGAAGCCCTTAGTCAGACGTGGCTTTACTGCTCACGTCTAACTTCATTCTTGCACCCAGGAAGTGTTAGTCAAAGTAACGCAGATCTACCACACGGACCTCCCAATCATATATGTGAGCTATGTTTAACATCCCTGGCATTTCGGAATTTAGTTTTCATTTAGTGGTAAGCCACCTATTCTTCATGATGTATTGTGCCCACTATCCTGATAGCACTAACGCAGCCCTGTGTAGGAGTACTTTTGAGGATATATTTTTGAATGCTTATGCAGTAGTAACAGCGGTTGTCATGCTGTCATCTTTGTTGCTATGGATTTTTTTTTTTTTTGCATGCTCCAGTAGAACATGATCTGCCAGCTTAACTCTCACATATATTTGATGAAGATGTTTATTTTGAGACTGACATCATTTGAAAGTCAGGCGTGGTCACGTCTAGCTGCTCCAGGTGAGATGGCAGAACAGATAGCAGCTCACCTGGAGTGAATTTACCTATGAAAGGTAAGCAAATTTTATGTTCGCTTGCAAGTGAGATCCAATTAAAGTGCATTGTGTAGCTGAACTGTACTGCAAGTAGCTATTTGTTAGCTTTATATGAATTCGGATGGATGTCAGCGTAGACATTTAGTACATTATAAAGACCCGCTGTTTATTAGAACTTGTCATCCATTTATGTTGTCATCACTCAACGTTCTGCAGCTGTAAGGAAGAGATGGACTTGCATAACTAGAAACGTAAGCAGTCCCACTGCTACCTGCCCTGCAGTCCTCTATAGGCTCACCTACACAGGACAGTGAAGGAGTAGTTCTTCTTGCACATAAATGTTCATTAACCACTTATCGAACAGGACTCAGAGGAACCTCGCTATATTGAATTGTTTCTCAATTTCCAGAACTATTTCATAATTTGTGCACCAACGTAGCAAAAGAAGGATCTCTACAATTGTGGTTTTGATCTAAATACTCTTGAAACAATATGGAAGAAGTCCTAGCATGTTAGAAAAATGAAAATAACTTTATTCCACATGCATAATCATAGAGTAAAACTGTGCATCAGATATAACTAGCTTAAGTGTTTCGAGCGAAGTTCTTAATCACGACATATACCATGATTTGCTCGAAACGCGTAGGAATGCAATTTCTTATACACAGTTTTAGTCTATCATATACACGAAGTAAAGTTGTTTTCATACTTCTGGAACTTCTTTATTCATGGTGCTCAAACACTGGCTTCCTAGGTCCATGCACTCAATGGGAAAAGATCAGGGGGGCCCGGTGAGCTTTTATCTTGGGTATAAGTTCTTGCAACAAGATATACAGCATTTTCCTGTGAATCTATAAAAAGAAATGCGTTTATCCCATTCTGTGTGTAAGAGTCCTAATTTTTTAAAACAGTCATTATCTGAGATAAATCTTGAGAGACATGTATATACTTTGGGTAAATTTAGTATGTAACGTTTTCGCAGTAAAGAACTTACAGTACCATGCGTGCACTAAGCATAACAGCATGAAGGTTCAACTGGGAATAGAGCTGTTAAATAAAGATGAAACATTGCTAGTAGTTACATTTTCTGAGTTCGCATACTTTAAAGCTTTACAATTTAATAGACCAAATTGCCAGACAAGCATAAGTTAATTTGTTACATAAGCTCTTAATGCTGCTGAGGTCTATTTTCTTTTTCCGATATTTTAAGGCAATACTTGATTTACATATTGTTAATTATTTCTGAACACAGGACAGTAATAATTACACTATATTTATTGTATAGAGATCTGTTGGCATTAAAGGCGTGTAAAATATGAATTGATCTATGGAGATTGTATATAGCGTGGCAAGTAGAGATGAGCGAACACGTTCGGCTCCGCCCCTTTTTCGCCCGAACACCGAACTTTGCGAACACTTCAGTGTTCGGGCGAAAAAGTTCGGGGGCCGCCGTGGCAGCGCGGGGGGGTGCGGCGGGGAGTGGGGGGGAGAGGGAGAGAGAGAGGGCTCCCCCCTGTTCCCCGCTACTGCCGCCCGCGCCGCCGCGCATCTCCCCGCCCCCCGGCGGCACCCGGACACTTACGCGCGAACACTGCAGTGTTCGGCAAAGCCGGTGTCCGGGTGCGGATGTGTCCGTAACGGACACGTTCGCTCATCCCTAGTGGCAAGTCCACGGCAAGAACTTGCCATGTTAGACATTAGAGATGAGCGAACGTGTTCTTAACGAACACTTACGCACCCGGACACCGGCTTTGCCGAGGACTTCAGTGTCCGCGCGTAAAGCTTCGGCGGGCGCCGGGGGGCGGGGAGAGGCGCGGTGGCGCGGGCGGCAGCAGCGGGGAACAGGGGGGAGCCCTCTCTCTCTCCCTCTCCCCCCCACTCCCCGCCGCACCCCCCCGCGCTGCCACGGCGACCCCCGAACTTTTTTCGCCCGAGCACGGAATTGCTCGCAAAGTTCGGTGTTCGGGCGAAAAGGGGCGGAGCCGAACACGTTCGCTCATCTCTATTAGACATATGAAATCAATTCAAGTACACGTTCTCCGTTTTTAACAAGTATCTGGAGTTATATACAAGGTGTTACAGTGTAACTTGTAACACGTAACATACTGGAATATGGCATTAACCGTTGGAATACAGTAGTTTGGGAGGGCCACACAGCAACAGCATGTAAATAACTCTTCCATCTACTGACACTAGTAGTGGACCTTAAGAACGTGATGGAATTAAGACCGGCGGAACTTTTCTTTACATAAAGGTCAAGACGATTTTATATAAAAACTTGAAAACTTATTTGAAAATATAATAATCTTCAATGCAGGTAGTGCGTGTGAAATAATTGTTTCAAACTGGTCAGAAACAGCCGATACTATATAAGTAGGACTGTATATGGACAACTAATTATACATCCAACTGTTGGCGTGGAAGTATTATTTTTAGGTGTATATTTGGGGCTAATTAGTTAATTCTTGTTTCTTATCCAGAAAATACAGAACTTTACTTTCCCAACATGATGGTATAAAGTTGATTTGGTTAGAGATTATAACAGGACAGGCAGAAGCATTAGCAGGGGTTTCCATGTTTATTGATGCATTGGTCTTCAGATTACTTTATCCTCACTACAGCAAAACTGCCACATGGCTCAAAATTAGAGATGAGCGAACGCGTTCGTCCGAGCTTGATATTCGTGCGAATATTAGGGTGTTCGTGATGTTCGTTATTCGTAACGAACACCATGCGGTGTTCGGGTTACTTTCACTTCCTTCCCTGAGACGTTAGCGCGCTTTTCTGGCCAATTGAAAGACAGGGAAGGCATTACAACTTCCCCCTGCAACGTTTAAGCCCTATACCACCCCCCTGCTGTGAGCGGCTGGCGAGATCAGGTGTTCGCCTAATATAAAAGTCGGCCCCTCCCGCGGCTCGCCTCAGATGCGGTGTGAGTTAGATGAGGGACAGTGCTGTTTATACCGGAGCTGCTGTAGGGAAAGAATTGGTAGTTAGTGTAGGCTTCAAGACCCCCCAAAGGTCCTTATTAGGGCCACTGATAGCTGTGTGTTGGCTGCTGTTAGCAGTGGGATTTTTTTTTTTCTCAAAATCGCCTCTGCAGACCGTTGCACCTGGCATTAGGGACAGAAGTGCTGCATAGGCAGGGAGAGTGTTAGGAGTGAGTGTAGCCTTCAAGAACCTCAACGGTCCTTTCTAGGGCCATATTTATCCGTGTGCAGTACTGTCCAGGCTGCTGTTAGCTGTGCTGCATTTTTTTTGGGCTTCTCAAAATCGCCTCTGCAGAGCATTCCACCCTCCATTGATACTGCAGGGAAAGAATTGTATAGGCAGGGCCACAACACAGTTATTATTCATAGAATATACGCAGTGCTGCCTTTTGGTGGGAAAAAACTGAAAACAAATCTATTTGTCCAGCCTCTGTCCGTCCTTACGGGCGGTGGAGACGTGTGAGCTGCGTGAAGAACAGTGCTAAATCATACGCACCCAGCTACGCTTTACTGCTGGCTTCGCCATTTGCTTTCCTTAATTGGGAAAAAAAATACCTGCTCTGCCAGAGTTATAATAACTCTGCTACCCTCACGTTCTGTGACACATAAGCAGGGACACAGCACAGTTATTAAACTTCTCATGTTCATAGAATATACGCAGTGCTGCCTTTTGGTGGGAAAAAACTGAAAACAAATCTATTTGTCCAGCCTCTGTCCGTCCTTACGGGCGGTGGAGACGTGTGAGCTGCGTGAAGAACAGTGCTAAATCATACGCACCCAGCTACGCTTTACTGCTGGCTTCGCCATTTGCTTTCCTTAATTGGGAAAAAAAATACCTGCTCTGCCAGAGTTATAATAACTCTGCTACCCTCACGTTCTGTGACACATAAGCAGGGACACAGCACAGTTATTAAACTTCTCATGTTCATAGAATATACGCAGTGCTGCCTTTTGGTGGGAAAAAACTGAAAACAAATCTATTTGTCCAGCCTCTGTCCGTCCTTACGGGCGGTGGAGACGTGTGAGCTGCGTGAAGAACAGTGCTAAATCATACGCACCCAGCTACGCTTTACTGCTGGCTTCGCCATTTGCTTTCCTTAATTGGGAAAAAAAATACCTGCTCTGCCAGAGTTATAATAACTCTGCTACCCTCACGTTCTGTGACACATAAGCAGGGACACAGCACAGTTATTAAACTTAGATAATTCATTCACTAGAGGCAGTGGGGCCTTTCGTTTTCCAAAAAGGGCAAAAATTATATTTGGCCTGCAGTCTTGCGCCAATTTATTTCCTGCCTGTGAAATCAAATCACTGGTAATACAGCATGCTGAGGGGTAGGGGTAGGCCTAGAGGACGTGGACGCGGAGGGCCAAGTCAGGGTGTGGGCACAGGCCAAGCTCCTGATCCAGGTGTGTCGCAGCCGACTGCTGCGCGATTAGGAGAGAGGCACGTTTCTGGCGTCCCCACATTCATCGCCCAATTAATGGGTCCACGTGGGAGACGGTTATTAGAAAATGAGCAGTGTGAGCAGGTCCTGTCCTGGATGGCAGAAAGTGCTTCGAGCAACCTATCGTCTACCCGCAGTTCTGCGCTGTCCACTGCTGCCAATCCGAATCCTCTGTCTGCTGCTCCTCCTTCCTCCCAGCCTCCTCACTCCACTACAATAACACCTGCTCAGGAGCGGGAGCACTCCCAGGAACTGTTCTCGGGCCCCTGCTTAGATTGGGCAGCAGCGGTTCCTCTCCCACCAGAGGAGTTTATCGTCACTGATGCCCAACCATTCGAAAGTTCCCGGGGTCCGGGGGAAGAGGCTGGGGACTTCCGCCAACTGTCTCAACAACTTTCTGTGGGTGAGGAGGACGATGACGATCAGACACAGTTGTCTTGCAGTGAGGTAGTAGTAAGGGCAGTAAGTCCCAGGGAGCAGCGCACAGAGGATTCGGAGGAAGAGCAGCAGGACGATGAGGTGACTGACCCCACCTGGTGTGCAACGCTTACTCAGGAGGACAGGTCTTCAGAGGGGGAGTCAAGGGCATCAGCAGGGCAGGTTGCAAGAGGCAGTGCAGTGGCCAGGGGTAGAGGCAGGGCCAGACCGAATAATCCACCAAGTGTTTCCCAAAGTGCCCCCTCGCGCCATGCCACCCTGCGGAGGCCGAGGTGCTCTAAGGTCTGGCAGTTTTTCACAGAGACGCCTGACGACCGACGAACAGTGGTGTGCAACCTTTGTCGCGCAAAGCTCAGCCGGGGAGCCAACACCAACAGCCTCACCACCACCACCATGCGCAGACATATGATGGCCAAGCACCCCGCAAGGTGGGACAAAGGCCGTTCACCGCCTCCGGTTTGCACCCCTGCCTCTCCCCCTGTGCCCCAACCTGCCACTGAGATGCAACCCCCCTCTCAGGACACAGGCACTACCGCCTCATGGCCTGCACCCACACCCTCATCTCCGCTGTCCTCGGCCCCATCCAGCAGTGTAGTTCAGCGCACCGTTCAGCCGTCGCTTGTGATAGGGGTCAATCAATATTAATAAATAACCTAACATAAGAAAGATAAGGAAACAGTGTAATAAATGTGACATTAGTTATTTGGTTACATAATGTTATGTATTATATGTAAAACATTCCGGAAGTTGCTAGTAGAATTTGGATATAGAATCATATGTAAAAAGGTATATTCAAGCGTTTATTTGAATATTGATTTTAAAATACTAAATGTATGATTAATTAGATTTTATTCAGTTATCTTACTGAATACCAACTTACCAACTTTGTGCTGACTTCCGAGTAGGTGGCTGAACCAGTTTTGTCTATGTGAAAATTAGAAACAATGTCCCCTCTTTTGATGTGCAAATTGCTGATGAACTTTGAAGATTACAGTTCTTCCCAAACAAGAAATGTAATTAACAAAACCTGTATTATCACACTGTAACTGTTTCCATGTCTACTTCAAACAGTTTTGTTGATACCTTTTGTTTAGAAAAGCTTGTTGATTTACAGTTGCCAAATGTACTTTGTAACCAGGCATCAGGTAACATTTGGAAACGCCTTCTTTACAACTTGCATATAAACTAGCAATGTACAACAATAAAGAGAATTCATTCTGATCACTAGACGGTCTGTGTAGTGGTTAATTATGGTTCTCAACTATGAGTACTCTATATAATATTTCCTCTTAATTTGGATACAGGCAACATTCGCATTTCGGTCTGCGTTCCAGACCCCCCACAGTTTATTTAACCCCCCCCTTAAGGAGTCCGTAAAACTATTCCAGGACCAGGGACCAGGGGTCCTTAGTTTACTAGGTGATATCAGGTCCTGTTTACTTAGTGATGAATAGTGGGAAATAAAATAAATAGTTATCCTGCCAGTTTCGGACTTGGCAGAAGGGACCGCCAGATTTATCTGAGGAAAGCCGTATGCATCCTCAATGCTGTGTTACAGTGGTAAATCAAGAGGTAAGTCCATAAGAGAAAGGGAAGGGGGAGACGTATGCAGACAAACGTATAAAATATATAGACAGATAGGACTTAGAAAAGCGGGAACCTTTTAACTATGAGTTCTGGCAATAGTACGGGAAAAAGCATATGAAAGATATCAGAGATGCCGGTTTAGATAAAGGAACAGACAATATGGGAAACGTACAGGGCAAGTAGTATGCCTATATGGAAATCAGCTAGAGAAATAGTAAAAGACAAAGAAGGCACGTTAGCTGTGGGAAGAAGAATGTAGTAAGGTGTTTAGAATTTTGGGAGTCTTAGACCAGCAAGTTTGGGGAAAAGATTCAGAGATAGTCAAAAGGTTGTATAAAAATATGTTAGACAGATGGATTAAGGCAAGTATAGATACGGCAGTAAGGGGTTATCAGAGAAAGGGAATCCTCTTATAGTTTGTGTCCCTCTGGGACATAAAGTAAGTTCATGCAAAATCTGTGGACAATTATGTGACAAATAACCACTATTGTTTGTCTTGTAAGTCTTGTTGTTATGTAAACTAATCTTTGTTGTACGTCTTAGTGTTCTTGTAATGTCTAATTTCTAAGTGTAAGAAAGTTATACCCCACTCACATCTGTGGGGGTTCAAAAGAACAATGAAGTATATATATACTGGGTGGTTTTTTTGTTTTTTTCCTGAGTGTAAAGTTGATGTAAGCAATTTTAGCTGAAGGTTATAGAAAAAGAAAAAAAAAAAAGCAAGTCAATGAGTTAAGGAAAGGTAGAAGGTTTAACAATGCACGGTAATAATAGTTGCTATCTGGAGTGGTGAATATAAGTATGTAGGTAGAAATGGGCATAAGTTGTATTGTGTTTGTCATTGGGTAGCCTATTCTGAGCGAATCGTGTAAAAACCGCGGTACTAAGAGTTTTTCTTATCTATACATAATTCGCTCATTATTGGAAGTCTGGTGTACAGTAAATACAATCCCAATTTCTACTTCACATATTATCAGTCCGTATAGGAATGAATAAAACCCCCCTTAGTGAGTGTGAATTTGCAGTTTAGAAGATGTTTACAGGCGGTGGAACCAGTTATACAGCTATTTGTCCGGAGAAGTTTCTGTGTTCTATAGAAGATAAGATACATTTCAAAGGGTGGGGAGTACTGGGCTTTAGAAGACCTACTTGTCTTTGCAAAGAAATGTGAATTAAGAATTGGTTATATTTGGCTACATAGGAAGTAATAATAATAATAATAATAATCTTTATTTGTATAGCGCCAACTTATTCCGCAGCGGAAGTGTGTTGTATTGTGTATATGTATATGTATATATATATATATATATATATATATATATATGTATATATATACTGTTCAATAGCTAAAAATGAAATGAGAAAAGAATTCAAGACACAGGTATATAATGTTCTCTCATTGTGGGGTCAGTTCCCTCTTCAACCTTCACCCCCTCCTTCATCTCAATTCCAACCGTCTCCTCCCCCCCACCCTATGCCAAGTCATCCACTCCAAGGTCAAACATTGGACTGGAGGGATGGACCTGCTGGCATTGTGGACAACAGAACCCGGATTGGAGAGAGAGCTGCCCTGCTTGCGGAGCTCCTCGGTGCAAACCGGTTATGCCTATGCTCACTAGATCCTAGGCTAGTGAGTGGAAGCATGAGGACAAGAAAGAGATGCAGGGAGCGGAGGGTGATATAGAAGCAGATGTAAAACAGGGAAGGCAGTGGGAACTATAATCTAAAATTATGTGAAAGACTATTGTGGCACAGATTGGGATAAAAATAAACATAAGAGAAGTAGTAGAGACGAGGGAAATAAGCAGGGTTGGGAAGTACCGACACTTTTAGACAAGTGAGGAAGTACTGACACTTAAAAAGTAGTAACTGACATGCAAATGTTTTTGTCTTTATGTGTGTGTATTAATGAAGGGCCCGTATGAGAGTTAGATTGTGTTATATGGTGTATACTGTCCGGTGGCTAGAAACTAAATGAGGCAAGAAAGACCAAACGCTGAGCCAGACCACAGGGGGTGGAGCTAGGTGATGTAAGGAGATGGGAGGGAAGAACAATAGGAAGAGGTGTTCTTCCACCCTCAACACAGACCAGCCTAGGAGAGAAGTATACGTCTAGTAATTACTAATAATTAATGCTGTTTGAAGTCTGAATGTTTTAGTTGCTTATTAATATCTTAGCTATTGTTTCATAGAGATAAAATTCAGTGTCATAGAAAGGAAGAAAGACGCTGATGAAATAAGAAACTTGTAATGAATTATGTGAATTATACCGTCTTAAAAATAGAGAACATAGGGATTTTAAGATATATATATATATATATATTTTTTTTTTTTGCTTTTTGTGTAAATGTCAGTTCTGTGATTGGTTGGACGTCTATATCACTGCTAAATGCTGTTAGTACTGCACTGTCTCTGAAAGAATGTTCTGTAGGAGAGACATGCAAACGACCAGCATCGAAGGAGTGGAGCTAGATAATGTAAAAGTAGGTAATGTTTCATCCTTCTTTTGTCTACAAAGGAGGGGGTGAGGAGCTTGGGCAGTTAGGAAATTTTTTTTCTTCTCAAATTTGATGAGACATTGCAGGCAGGATCAGATTAATAATGAATTTGCTTAAAAGAATATCATATTCCAATATGAATACATGTTTGTGGATTATTCTGCCTTGTTGTAATTCATGTCTGTTATTTGTACTAATATCTTACAAGCCTTATCTGCATCCATCAAATTTTCACCGGATGGATTGGTACGGGTTGAGACCTCAAGTGACAGTTCAGAGGAGGTTTTGTAAACTAACTGCTCTCTTGGTAGATCCGGCTCATGTATTTGTCTTGATAGCCACTGCAGAAACTCAGCTTTCCGCAGGTCCTGACAAATAGTAAGTCACCTCCAAGACAAACTCAAATTCCTGAGTCATTGCTTAGCCCAAGGAACTGGACATCTGACATAGGTGATCCAGGTATTGCAGGTCAGCAATTTCTAAATTTTTAATTTTTAATTTTTTTTTTGCTACAAGGTTCTGATCTATTTTAAATAGAATACCAGCCTGATTGTCTAGCAGTAATTGGTGCAAGGGGTTTCAGGAGTGCCGATTCAGCTGGCAGAAACTGAACCACTAGAGGTAATGTTTAAAGGGTCACGATGCCTCATGCGCTTCCTTGTGCTGGAAAGTCCTGAAAGCATATTGGGAACCGAAATGATGGGACCCTTGGGATCTTGTATCGAACTTCACCCGTCCGGTGAGGCTCGTATACACCCCAGGTCTGAAAGTCACCCGACCTTCGGTCGGATGGCAGCAGACCTAGCAACACCTCTCCCTGTCTTCACTCTTACGCACGCAGAGAAACAAGTTCTTAGTGTCGTTCCTTTGAGCCTTTGGGCTACCAGTCAGACGGACCTCGACAGACTGTCTGTATTTGTTTGTATTTAATTTCAGAGGAAAGCAGTACTGTTGGATAGTGCTGCCACAAGGGGCACAGTATAGCCCAATACCAGTTCACCAGATTCATGAAACTGGTATTAGACGCCTGGCCAATTCGCGAGGGCACCGCCCTCTTGTAATATGTTGATGATTTGTTTTTAATTTACTTTTATGTACTGCTGACAGTTACCTCAATGCATCACTAAGCCTTTTGTGTTTCCTCCATCAGAGTAGAATGGCTGAAAAGCCAGCAAAGAGAAACTTCAGTTCTGCAAGTCTCACGTAGTGTTCTTGGGCCACTGCCTAGGTCCAGGTACTAAGCACCTGACGCCGGAACGCACGAAGGTGGTAAGTGACATGCAACTTCCCACCTCCCATGCCCAGTCGCGTACCTTCTTGGGACTGGTTTCATACTATTGGCAATGGACGCTCTGCCTCCATGACCATGCAGCCTCTGTACGACTGTTTGGGTTCACGGCCATTTGCCCTGACCCCGCAGGCCGAGTCAGCCTTCTATCAGCTGAAAGTACAGGTAACCGGGTGCACTGGGGCTGCCAGACTATGACAACCCTTTCCAAATGTACGTCACTGAGATGGAGGGACACGCCACCGCTGTACTGACACAAAAAGCGACCTGTAGCATACTACAGTGCCCATCTTGACGGGGTGGCTAGAGGGTCTCCATCCTGCGTCCGAGCGGTTCTAGCAGTTCAGGCACTAATGGACAAAAGTTCTGACGTTGTCCTAGATCACACCATGGTGATCTACACCCCACATGACATACATGGTATCCTGACACAGGTAAGCCATAGACATCTGTCCCGTGCTAGACAGATCAAAATGGAACTTGCAGTACACTCTTCATCCAATGTCTCATTTCAACGTTGCACCACTTTGAATCCGGCCACCTTATTACCATTAGGTGACACTGATTCAAATGGGGGAGTAAGTACAGAGGACCAGCTCTTTGCAAATTCTCTGACTGATGATGAAGAGGAGGCCTTTGACGCAGAACACCAGCATGATTGTGACAGCTGGGTTCGCACATGTCACTGACAAACCCCTCCTAAACCCCCACCTTGAAATGTAGATACCTGAATGACGAAGGAAGGTTTGTAACAGGTTTTGAAGTAGTCATACTGAATGAGATACTTGTACAAAAACCACTGCCGCCACACATGTCAGCGCAGGAACTGAGGCCTGTACGATTGAAAAATATACCACTACTAATATCTACACTGATTCCAGGTACGCCTTTGGTACTGCACACGATTATGGACCCATCTGGCGGTCCAGGAGCTTTCTCACGGCACAAGGCAAGCCCATTAAGCTATCATGTTGCCAGGACAGGTGGCCATAATAAAGGTTAAAGCACACACGCAGGGGCAGTCACCAGAGAACAAGGGGATAGGGCAGCCAAGGCTGCAGCTCTCCTAGGACAGGACGCAAGACCCCTTGTGCTGTAAGTTGGATCTTGGTCCCACCACTCTTGTTGATTTGGGATTTGGCGTCCTACGGGACGTAGATGATGTACCAGCGGCTGCCTACACCCACCTTGCCGTCCTAGCTCACAGGAAAGTGCATGCCTCTCGGAATGCCATGGTTTCTGTTATGGACAAGGTATGGTATGCTCCAGGGTTGGACAGGTTGGCGAAGGCATATGGGAAGGCATGTGAAGTGACCACTGTATCCTATTCAGAGATTACAAATCGATTACATCCAGCTTCCCAAATCAGGCAGGTATGAGTACGTCCTTGTGTGCGTGGACCTGTTCAAAGCCACCGCACAATGTACAGTGGCTAAACTTGTGTCAGAACTTGTATGTAGATTTGGGGTACTAGAGACAATTGAGAGTGACAGAGGTACACAATTTACAGGTTAAGTGATGCGAAAGGTGATGTCAGCCTTGGGGTGGAACAAGCGTTTTACACTCCATACCACCCGCAGAGTTTAGACAAAGTTGAAAGAACTGAAATGATATGCTTAAGTTAAAAGAAGTGTTGTTTGGCTCTATGCCAAGATTAGGCCTGTACCATCCACAGGCCCTACAGCAGGGGTGTGATAAGGTTATTGAATATGTACAAGAATTATGTCGTAAACTGAAAATAACACCCGATCTAGTGTTTTCCCCAATTCCAGACCCTGACAAACTAGAGGGGACTCATTTCTTGCCACCTGGAGACTGGGTGGTCGCAAAAAGACACGTAATAAAGGCCTTGGACCCAAGGTTTGACGGACAATACCAAGTTCTGTTGTCAACACCTACTTCTGTAAAAGTGGATACATGCCTCCCACTGCAAGAAAGCTCCCGAGCCAGAGGAAAAGTGATGGGTGGGATCCCGGCGTTGTTTGGGTGGGGGAGGTAATGGACATTTTGACTTTGACATCTACATTTTGTCTTATTGGACTGTCTTCTTATTGGGAAACACCACTACGAACGATCCACATGGAGAAGCGATGGACTGGATGGGCAAATATTTCCCACACGTGTATGCCCAACCTCAGGAGTGGAGAGGACATTTTGCGGACTTGTCTATTATCTGTCCCTACTCCTGTAGAGACTTTTTGAGACATACCCAAAAATACACCCCTTTAAGTGTCTAATATGACAATGACGATATTGATGTTGATAAATCTAAGATTACTGTATTGTAAACTTGATTGACTTGCAATATTTGATATTATGTCTTCATATCTTGATGGACATAGAGTGCACCATTCCTACCTGGGAACCCGGCACCTATGGGTGACAGAACCAGGAGATAATGGTGGCTCTGATGTCCAAATGGGGGAATGATAGGGGTCAATCAATATTAATAAATAACCTAACATAAGAAAGATAAGGAAACAGTGTAATAAATGTGACATTAGTTATTTGGTTACATAATGTTATGTATTATATGTAAAACATTCCGGAAGTTGCTAGTAGAATTTGGATATAGAATCATATGTAAAAAGGTATATTCAAGCGTTTATTTGAATATTGATTTTAAAATACTAAATGTATGATTAATTAGATTTTATTCAGTTATCTTACTGAATACCAACTTACCAACTTTGTGCTGACTTCCGAGTAGGTGGCTGAACCAGTTTTGTCTATGTGAAAATTAGAAACAATGTCCCCTCTTTTGATGTGCAAATTGCTGATGAACTTTGAAGATTACAGTTCTTCCCAAACAAGAAATGTAATTAACAAAACCTGTATTATCACACTGTAACTGTTTCCATGTCTACTTCAAACAGTTTTGTTGATACCTTTTGTTTAGAAAAGCTTGTTGATTTACAGTTGCCAAATGTACTTTGTAACCAGGCATCAGGTAACATTTGGAAACGCCTTCTTTACAACTTGCATATAAACTAGCAATGTACAACAATAAAGAGAATTCATTCTGATCACTAGACGGTCTGTGTAGTGGTTAATTATGGTTCTCAACTATGAGTACTCTATATAATATTTCCTCTTAATTTGGATACAGGCAACATTCGCATTTCGGTCTGCGTTCCAGACCCCCCACACTTGTGCAAGTGTTCGAGCGCAAGCGCAAGTACGCCGCCACGCACCCGCACGCTCAAACGTTAACCGTCCGCATCGCAAAATTCATCAGCCTTGAGATGCTGCCGTATAGGGTTGTGGAAACGGAGTCCTTCAAAAGTATCATGGAGGCGGCGGCCCCGCGCTACTCAGTTCCCAGTCGCCACTACTTTTCCCGATGTGCCGTCCCAGCCCTGCACGACCACGTCTCCCGCAACATTGTGCGCGCCCTCACCAACGCGGTTACTGCCACGGTCCACTTAACTACGGACACGTGGACAAGCACAGGCGGGCAGGGCCACTACATCTCCCTGACGGCACATTGGGTGAATTTAGTGGAGGCTGGGACAGAGTCAGAGCCTGGGACCGCTCACGTCCTACCCACCCCCAGAATTGCGGGCCCCAGCTCGGTGCTGGTATCTGCGGAGGTGTATGCTTCCTCCACTAAAGCACCCTCCTCCTCCTCCTCCTCCTCTGTCTCACAATCAAGATGTGTTAGCAGCAGCATGTCGCCAGCAGTCGGTGTCGCGCGGTGTGGCAGCACAGCGGTGGGCAAGCGTCAGCAGGCCGTGCTGAAACTACTCAGCTTAGGCGATAAGAGGCACACGGCCCACGAACTGCTGCAGGGTCTGACACAGCAGACCGACCGCTGGCTTGCGCTGCTGAGCCTCCAACCGGGCATGGTCGTGTGTGACAACGGCCGTAACCTGGTGGCGGCTCTGCAGCTCGGCAGCCTCACGCACGTGCCATGCCTGGCCCACGTCTTTAATTTGGTGGTTCAGCGCTTTCTGAAAAGCTACCCACGCTTGTCAGACCTGCTCGTAAAGGCGCGCCGGCTCTGCGCACATTTCCGCAAGTCCCACACGGACGCTGCCACCCTGCGCACCCTGCAACATCACTTTAAGCTGCCAGTGCACCGACTGCTGTGCGACGTGCCCACACGGTGGAACTCTACGCTCCACATGTTGGCCAGGCTCTATGAACAACGGAGAGCTATAGTCGAATACCAACTCCAACATGGGCGGCGCAGTGGGAGTCAGCCTCCTCAATTCCTTTCAGAAGAGTGGGCCTGGTTGGCAGACATCTGCCATGTCCTTGGTAATTTTGAGGAGTCTACCCAGGTGGTGAGCGGCGATGCTACAATCATTAGCGTCACCATTCCTCTGCTATGCATCTTGAGAAATTCCCTGCAAACCATAAAGGCAGCTGCTTTGCGCTCGGAAACGGGGGCGGGGGAAGACAGTATGCCGCTGGATAGTCAGGGCACCCTCCTGTCTATTTCTCAGCGCGTACAGGAGGAGGAGGAGGAGCATGAGGAGGATGAGGAGGAGGGGGAAGAGACAGCTTGGGCCGCTGCTGACGGTACACCGGCTGATTGCCTGTCATCCTTTCAGCGTGTATGGCCTGAGGAGGAGGAGGAGGAGGAGGAGGATCCTGAAAGTGATCTTCCTAGTGAGGACAGCCATGTGTTGCGTACTGGTACCCTGGCACACATGGCTGACTTCATGTTAGGATGCCTTTCTCGTGACCCTCGCGTTGCACGCATTCTGGCCACGACGGATTACTGGGTGTACACACTGCTCGATCCACGGTATAAGGAGAACCTGCCCACTCTGATT
Organism: Eleutherodactylus coqui; assembly: GCF_035609145.1. Lineage (NCBI taxonomy): Eukaryota > Metazoa > Chordata > Amphibia > Anura > Eleutherodactylidae > Eleutherodactylus > Eleutherodactylus coqui. Next base: position 78,804,408 of record NC_089845.1, read on the forward strand.
CCCGAAGAGGAAAGGGGTTCGAGAGTGTTGCTATACCACAGGACCCTTGCGGACAAGCTGATGGTAAAATTCCCAGCCGACAGCGCTAGTGGCAGAAGGCGCAGTACCGAGGGCAAGGTAGCAGGGGATGTGCGTAGATCGAGCAGCATGTACATCCCAGGCAGTGCAACAGTCTTTAAGGGCCTGGCCAGCTTTATGGCTCCCCACCAAGACTGTGTCACCGCTCCCCAGTCACGGCTGAGTCGGCGGGAGCACTGTAAAAGGATGGTGAGGGAGTACGTAGCGGATCGCACGACCATCCTTGGTGACGCCTCTGCCCCCTACAACTACTGGGTGTCGAAGCTGGACACGTGGCCTGAACTCGCGCTGTATGCCCTGGAGGTGCTTGCTTGTCCTGCGGCTAGCGTCTTGTCGGAAAGGGTGTTTAGTGCGGCTGGGGGAATCATCACAGATAAGCGTAGCCGCTTGTCAACCGACAGTGCCGACAGGCTAACACTCATCAAGATGAACAAAGGCTGGATTTCCCCAGACTTCTGTTCTCCACCAGCGGACAGCAGCGATACGTAAGCAATACGTAGGCTGCACCCGCGGATGGAAGCTACGTTCTCTCTCACCATCCAAAACGGGGACATTTCTGCTTCATCAATCTGTGTCTAATATTCCTCCTCCTCCTCCTCCTGCTCCTCCTCCTGAAACCTCACGTAATCACGCTGAACGGGCAATTTTTCTTAGGGCCACAAGGCTCAGTCAAATAATTTTTCAGAACAATTTTTAAAAGTTTCAATGCGCTTAAAAGCATTGGAACTTTAACTTGAACCAATTTTTCGTTACACTGGGCTGCCTCCAGGCCTAGTTACCACTTAAGCCACATTAACCAAAGCGATTAATGTGTTTCACCTGCCCTCTTGGCTGGCCATGGCCAATTTTTGGGATGTACATTAGTACTGTTGATACAGCAATTTTTGTGGGCCCTCGCCTACAGTGTAATCAAATTAATTTTTAGCCCACCTGCATTACAGCTGACGTAACCTCAGCTGTGTTGGGCAATGCAATGGGATATTTTTGTGTACCGCCGGTGGGTTCCAGGGAGCCACCCATGCTGTAGGTGCACACGGAGTTTTTAATACATCTGTACACTTCTAAAGAACCCCAGTCTGACTGGGGCATGCAGTGTGGGCCGAAGCCCACCTGTATTACGCACAACATTACTACCTCAGCTGTGTTGGGCAATGCAATGGGATATTTCTATGTACCGCCGGTGGCTTCCTGGCACCCACCCAGGCAGTGGGTCCACAGGGAATTATAAATGCATCTGTTTCCACTTATAAAGAAACCCAGTCTGACTGGGGCATGCAGTGTGGGCCGAAACCCACCTGCATTAACCCTTTCCAGTCCACTGTGTGACCTGTGAAGACATTAGGGTTTAAGGCTGTACAGCTCCGTTGTTGGTAGACGTCCGTCGGGGTTCTCTTACTGTATATTGCCAGCCTCTCTGCTGTCGGAGCCTATCCTACGTGTCAGCTCATGCAGTACTGGCTTTAGCCAGCATATAGCGCCGTTGTATAACGGCAGAAAAAGAGTAAGCCCCCTAGGAAAACCATATACAAATTGGATTGGAAAGGGTTAAGCACAACATTACTACCTCAGCTGTGTTGGGCAATGCAATGGGATATTTCTATGTACCGCCGGTGGCTTCCTGGCACCCACCCATGCTGTAGGTGCACACGGAGTTTTTACTACATCTGTACACTTATAAAGAACCCCAGTCAGACTGGGGCATGCAGTGTGGGCCGAAGCCCACCTGCATTAAGCACGACATTACTACCTCAGCTGTGTTGGGCAATGCAATGGGATATTTCTGTGTACCACCGGTGGGTTCCAGGGAGCCACCCATGCTGTGGGTCGACAGGGACTTCACAATAGGGAGTTGTACCTGCCTGTGTCTATGAATTAAAAAGCCCGGTCTGACTGGGGCATGCAGACACCTTGACAGAATGAATAGTGTGTGGCACATAGGTTCCCCATTGCTATGCCCACGTGTGCAGCTCCTGATGGCGGTGGCACAGGATTCTATTTCTCATTGCTTCTGTACAGCATTGTGGGCTATCTCTCCGCCACTTTTAAAGAGGGTCGCTGCCTAGCCGTGCCAACCTCTGCAGTGTGTGCCTGCGGTCCCTCGTCATGGCAGACGCAATTCTAAATAGACATGAGCGTGGTGTGGCATGAGGGCAGCTGAAGGCTGCCCAGGGACACTTTGGTGTGCGCTGTGGGGGGGAGGGGGGGCGGTTGGTCAGCATGTAACCCAGGAGAAGTGTCAGTGGAGTGTCATGCAGGCAGTGATTGTGCTTTGTTGGAGGTAGTGTGGTGCTTAGCAAAGGTATGCCATGCTAATGAGCGCTTTTCAGAAGTAAAAGTTGTTGGGAGGGGGGGGGGGCCCACTCTTGCCGCTATTGTGGCTTAATAGTGGGACCTGTGAACTTGAGATGCAGCCCAACATGTAGCCCCTCGCCTGCCCTATCCGTCACTGTGTCATTCCCATCACTTTCCTGAATTGCCCAGATTTTCACACATGAAAACCTTAGCGAGCATCGGCGAAATACAAAAATGTTCTGGTCGCCCATTGACTTCAATGGGGTTCGTTGTTCGAAACGAACCCTCGAGCATCACGGGAAGTTCGTTACGAATAACGAACACCCGAACATTTTGGTGTTCGCTCATCTCTACTCAAAATGAATGGAATTGTGGTTCTGCAACTTTTATTGTGTCTACACTGCATCTGAAACAAGTGCTTTGTAAATTGAGGACAAAAGAATAAAAAATTAAACCAACTTGCTAAACCAAACAGTGCTGGACATAAGGGGAATTGGTGGTCAGATGGTGGTGAGTATAGCATGAGTACAGTCATGCATGTTATGCAGCATACTGTGGCTTGGGCTCACTCACACAGGCATATTTTGGCAGCAAGGACGCATGTAACATGCATATTCACTGTGTATTTTATGCACCAATAGGATATAATGTTGCATATTATGCACCGAAATAGATATGCTGTGCTTTTTTTCATGCGCTTAACCCTTTCCAATCCACTGTCTCACATCTTCCTTCATTCTGATTGTACAGCTCCAATGTCAGAAGACATCCGACAGAGTATTCTTACCATCTATTGTCAGCCACTCTGCTGTCGGAGCCTCTCTTGCGCACACACACTGGCTTTAGCCAGCAGATGACACCATTGTATAACAGCAAAAAGAGAAAGCCTTTTAGGAAACCCTGAATCCAAAATTGGATTGGAAAGCGTTAATATACGCATGTGAAAATTGCAGGTCTGAATGGCCCAATGTAAAGCAGTGGGTTTTTAGCACTGTATATTACACATGTTAAAAAATTATCTGCCTAAGGTCGGTCTCACACGTACGGATCTGATTCCGCATGCGAGAGCTGCAGCGAAATCCGGCTGTGACCCTGACCAGTGACCCCGCGTACCTTTTTTTTCCTATACTGTGGCTGACCACGGACGCTCACCGTCAGTCATGCGCAGTACTGATTGTTTTTTTTTATATTTGTTTTTCCCAGCGATGACGCGGGTACCCGTTGCCTATTTGCAATGTCAATTGCGGATGAACTGCAGGTCAGACGGCCTCCGCGTGGAGTCCATAGCAAAATAGTACATGCTGCAATTTTTCCTCCGCTCGTAGATATCGCAGTTCGTTTCCACAAGTGTGAAGGAAAGAGCACTTTTTACATACCTTCAATGCATGCCATTTGCTGTGGACCCCAACCATAGATTCCGCTATTCGAATCCGCCCGTGTGAGAGTGCCCTAATACACAGCCAAAATATGCACGTGTGAGTGAGCCCTTTCCTTTAAACTCCGATCAGCTGCAACATTAAAACCACCTGCTTAATATCATGTATCTGCCTCTTGTGTTACTGAAATAGCTTTATCTCATTGAGGCAGAGACTCCAAAAGACCTCTGTTGGTATTTTCTTGTATCTGCCACCAAGACATTAATAGCAAATCCTTGGGCAACTTGTGCTGCTGGGCTCACACCAGTCCATACTCAGGGCCCTTGATTTATTTAAGAGTTACTCATCACTATCAGACCATCAGAGTAATTGGAATAAATCTGCATGTATTCCTGTTCGGGAATTTTTTGTCCCTGGCCGAAATACTTGTTTTTGCTTCGCGTCAGTCTATTAGCTTTTTGGAGAAATTGTGTGTGTATATGAGAGGCTGTTGATAAGTCTTTGGCTTTTTGTTCTTTCTTTGTTTCTATGGTAACGAATGTTACATCACATGAAAGCCTTATGCGTCTAATATATGTTTTCAAAATTTTGTGTTTGTAGCTTATGGCAACAGTGATCTAGGCACGCGGGAAAACAAAATGGCGGAGTCTAAGGCGATATTCACAGCAAATGAGAGCAGAGGAGTGATAAAATTCTTGTTTCTGCAAGGGAAGTTCGCAAAGGATATTCATGGTGATATGTCGCAGAAATTGGGGGATCAATACCATTCATATTCTACAGTTAGGAACTGGGTTGCCAAATTTAAAACGGGCCACTTCAGCACCAATGATGAGGAACATCCTGAATGACCGAGAGAGGTTGTTGTTCCGGAGATCGTTGATGCTGTGCACAACCTCATACTGGGGAATCGGCGAATTTCAGCTAAAGGAATAGCAGACATCATGGGGATTTCTCGTGAACGTGTTTGTGTCATTATCCATGAACATTTGAACATGAAGTAGCTATCTGCAAAGTGGGTCCCCAAATGTTTGACTACAGATCAGAAAAGCATGCGAGTGAAAACTTCCCGGTCCATTTGTTAGCGTTTCCGGACTGATAAGAACTTCCTGGATCGACTGGTCACTATGGATGAGACCTGGATTTATTTGTTTGACTCTGAAACCAAGGAGCAGTCAAAAGAATGGAGGCACAGTGGTTCTCCTCACCCAAAGAAGTTCAGGGTGCAAAAATCAGCCACTAAGGTGATGGCGTCTGTGTTCTGGGATAAGGAGGGCATGCTAATAGTGGACTACCTTCAAAATGGTTCCACCATCAATGCAAGGTAATACATTGAACTTTTGGACCAATTGAAGGCAGCTTTGAAGGCCAGCGGCAAGCTGTCCAAAGGGATCTTATTCCTGCAAGACAACGCCTCCGCTCACACTGCACAAGCAACCACAGCAAAACTGGTGGAGCTAGGCTTCAAGCTGGTTGACCACCCACCTTATTCACCAGATCGAGCTCCCTCTGAGTATCATCTGTTTCCAAACCTGAAGAAACACCTCAAAAGTACCAAATTTCACACCATTTCTGATGCCATGGCTGGTTTGAGGCACAACCGAAATCCTTCTTTTTGCAAGGCCTACAGAACTTACTGATGTAAGAAGTGTGTTGACATCAGTGGAGAGTATGTGGAATAAATGTAAAGTTTCATCTTCCTATCTCGTTTCTTTCTGGGTAAAGCCAAAGACTTATCAGCACCCCCTGGTATATGTTCGTATTGAGAAGTACACAGAATAGCCTGCAGTGGGCTTGAGAACAGGCATACCGAGTGCAGATTAGAAAGGACAGTAGTATGAGTGTGGTTGGAGGAGTTAAAACCTCTAGCCACACTGCAGGTTGGGACCAGAAACAGCTCAGTAGGATCTGAGACGGCTGCAAGCTTGAGGTTTGGTGCTGGCCAAACTGAAATGCCAGAGTCTGACAGGGAAGGACGCCCCTAGAATGACACCCAGTTGGATATCGTATCTACCATTTGTCGACTGCTGCTGTTTTGTTGACAAATTGATGTATGTTAGAAGTAGCCAAGAAAACTACTGTCTAGCTAGCACCTTGATGGGCAAGTTTTTATTTTGTTTACTGCACTAAGTACACGTGCTGCCAGTGACTGCTGTTTTCTTACTGGGTCTTCTGTTCTATTGCTGAAAGCAAGAAAAATAAAACTATTTGGACTTTTGTATGGACTGAGTGAACAACTGTGTCTTCGCTGACCCCTCAATCCCCATGCAGATATTGCCACAACACATATGTCTATGTCTCTTTACTTAAAGGAACTGAAGCTCATGGTTTTTCAGAAGGACCCTAAACAGTTGTGCGGGTGACCCGATCTGATTGGTTAACATTATTTGGGTTCTGGAAGATTTTTATTCTAATGTCCACTGCATCATGTAGTTATACTAGAAAATTGGCATTATTTAAAGATTAATAAAATACAGAGTATAGGCTCCTGGCCACGGACGATCTTGCATTGCATTACTCGCGGCGATAATCCGGTTGTGAGTAACGCAATGCACGCTTTCCATAGCATTGCTATGAAAATCGCAGTCCCCTGTTCACTAGCGGAAAATCGTAGTGATTCTCCACTCGCGGAACTCAAATCGCAGCATGCTGTGATTCTCCGCAGTGAGCCTATCTGTCAGATAGGCTCACCACAGAGAACTGTCAGTTCTCTCCCCTGCTCCCCGGCAGCGGAATATCGCTAGCGATATTCTGCCTCACCCAGGGGGGCTATTATAGAGGAGATAATGAACACTATCTTGCTGAAGAGTTTAACACCAAAGTTACATAAACCCCTTCTGAAATAAAGCTTAAGGATTTCCCTTTTAAATTTCTCAAAGAATAGGAAGAAAAACTTAATCAAATTAACTATTAAGAATGGATCCTTATTTTTAGAAATGTGTTAAAAACAAGTTTTAGTTCATCCCACAAGTGTTGCTGCGGTTCTTGGATCGCTTCCTTTCTATATAATCTGGTACAGGTTTTGTATGTGTTTCTCTACCTTTTGGCTCTGGTGGGACTGGTGTTAGGTGAGACCTGCTTGGGCTCACCTGTGGGTAATTTGTCAGGTCTATTTAGCCTGGCCTAGTGCTTACCTCAGAACTGTTTAATCTCAGTCTTTCCCTGGATTTGGGTGAGTCAGAGCTTGGAGCTGGATGTTCCGTGTGCCTGAGTCTTCTCAAAGCTAAGTACAGCAGTTATTCTTTTCTTCTAGTTTGCTTGGGTCTTCTCCTATCTCATGTAGGGTCAGCTAGTAGCAGAGGTACATGGACAGCTTCTCAAAGCTTATCTGCATATGGGCAGGTTTCTTCCCTGGATTAGGTTATTTAGGGACAGTGTTTTCCTTGTTGCGGTTGTCTGTATTGTTTACCATTGTTCTGTGTGCTTTTGTGTGAGTATTTCAGGTTACTGATCCAGCGTGTCCTGTTAGGGATGTGACAACAAAGTTTCCCAGTACTATATAATTCACAGATTATATTCTCCTCCCAAATTAAAAAACACTCTCAGGCAAAGAATCAGCTAATTAAGGTAAATCTTGATATAGATCCTATAGAATGCATTTTGGGTGATATCTCTGTGGTTGGTGGGACTAGAATCCTGTAGAGAAATGACTTATCACTTCACCTGTACATGTTACCCTACATAAAGATTAATTGTGTTGTCTTGACTTAGTTGAGGCCCTTTTTTTTCGAAAGGTTCAAATTATAAACAACCAATGGTTAAAATTAGGTATTTAATGGTTAATTATATTTTTTGGACATAATAGATATTCAATTACCCCAGTAAAAACTATTGTTTTTGTATAATATTTTGTAATCTCCCAAGTTACATTGAATCAAGATTGCTTTTGGCGTATTGCCCTCTTCAGCATTCAGAAACATAAAGAACGTCATACTACAGGCATATACAAATATTGGCACATATCAAGATATGTTCACCATTTAGCGTATAACAGCTTCTATACTTCTCATAGCGCACTGCTCAGATTTGCTGTACAAACGTTGTATGACATTTTGATTAGTACTTTATGTAGTGCAGATGACTGGAAAAGCTTTCTTCATGCAATGCAAATCTATTGTTTCACTAGATGATATGAGAAAGGACTATGCAAAACCAAACATTAAGAATAGGTTTCCATGCAAATTGTGTTTCTAAAACGATAGCATCAGTATGTCATAGTTCAAAAACCATAGTACCTTAACATATGTTACATCTCCTGACCTGATTGTCAGGTCTGTTTCGAACAATGTCCTAGTGGTGCTGTACAGAATATACACCTCTTACAGACCACATTCGGAACATACACATAGAGTCTAAATTCACTTACCAATCATATGGTTCACTACTGATGCTATATTGCTAGTTCTGAGTTTCCTGCTGGGTATTTGGAGCATTAATAAATGAGTTAGTTATATAACAATGGTTGTAAAGAGGGACACTACTGACCTGTCTTGAATTACATGTACTTTTTCCTGACAGATGTATTACTCTAATTATAGCAGAGTATATGCAGCACAATGCATTTTGATGAAATGTTGATTCTGGAACACGTACATGACCCACTTATACAGAAGGAATTCCTTTATTTTCAACTATGATATATATTTAATAAGACTTGAGATTAACACATTCAATATATATAGATGAGTAACATAGTTTAAAAAATAATTACCATTGTACGACTCTGTGCCTGTATATCATAAAGCCATAAGGAATTACTGCATTAAATAAGTGATATGACATGGCTGGGGTAGTGAAGGTATATTTTTCTCTGTGGGGCACTACTGTATGGATACTATTATGTAGTTATTACTGGCTAGGGCAGGAAGCACAGAAAAACACTAATTTTGGTATTCAATAGCATTTTTGGAAACAACCCTCTTTAAGATGTATGTGGTGGGACTGTAACTTTCCTTCATGTTTGAGTGTTTTTTTATATGCACTGCTGTAAAGTATGATGCGCTGCTATGCAGATATTATGGGACGCCTCCAATAGAACGGTTCACAGTGTAGTGTGGCAATGGAGAAGCAGATGGGTCTAAAATGCAGATTAGACAGGCAGCTTTCATAACCCTCAAGGGCAAAGTCAGACAAGCGTTTTTTTTGCGAACGACTATGTGCGCAAAAAAAAGCGTGTCAGGTAGAACCATTGGTTTTCTATGTCTCAGTGCTGTCTGTGATTGGCTGAGTGCTGTGATCAATCACAGGCATCACTCAGCTGTCATTCAATGAATGGCTGAGCACTGCCTGTGATTCGCTGAGCGCTCAGCCAATCAGACACAGTCCTTTCAGGAGGCAAGAATTTTTAAATCTCAGGCAGGAGAACAAGCTTCAGAATAGTGTCGGGAAGCCAGTGAGAAGACATGCTGGAGACCCGACAGTAGCGGAGAGGTGATGTATTTCTTTTTCTTTATTTTTTACAGCAGCTACGGATGATTTTCAGGGAAGGGCTTATATTTCCCCAAAAATCACTGTAGGGGGTCATCTGCATCCCATTTTCAACATGCGTGGAGCGCATTTTTAATTTGCGCACATAGACGTGCAAAGGAAAAAAAGCACGCTTGTCTGCTGGAGCCCTCAGGAGGGTTTCAAACAAGCGCTAATCTTGCGCAAGTTTTGTGCGTTGCGGGGATGCACAAAACTCGAACATATGTTATGTTCTATTTTTTGCGTTCCATGGAATGCATCGCCCGTTGATTTCAATGGGACCTGAAATAAATCTTATGGCCCTTGCATGCCGTACGATATGCATGTGAGCGTGATGTGAGATTTCACATTGAAATCAATTGAAAACACTTCCAATTCTCTATCGCACATAAAACTCGCGTGAGAGGATTGGAATTTCACAGAAGCGATGTGAGGCATTTTTGCCTGAAAATCACTTCGCATCCACGAGCAAAACGCATGTTGCCAAGTGCGATATCGGGCAAAGTTTCTTGGCCCGATATCACGCTCGCCCTTGTCCTGTAAGCCAAAGACCGGTTTCACATGAGCATATTTGCGCATCGGGTGTTGTGTCTTTGCTGTACTTTTTGTGCACGCAAATCAAGTGTTCTCGCGCGTGTAAAAAAATACACAACCGTGCCCTCATCCGTTGAGATGGCCAATTAGCTTAATGTTTTCAATTAGTTTAATAATTTCAAAATGCTCTTTCTTCCTGAACAAATGCGCAGGAAAATAGAACATACTGAGTATTTTTTTGCGCGATGGAATTGTGCACGCAAAATACGCACTTGTGAACAAGCCCAAATGGGTTCTATTCACTGCGCTTTGTGCGCGTGAGCATGTGCGCATATATGGTTTCGTGAATTCGGCCAAAAGTGAGTCCGTTATCTACTGAATTTAGATACCAGACAATGCCGCTTACTGGCATCCTCTTGCTGATACTAAGGGCTAAGTCAGACGGGCGTTTTTTGCTGCGCATGTTTTTTGCGTTTGCGATTCGCATCTGTATAGAACCAATGCTTTTCAATGGTAGCGGTCACATGTCTGATTTTTACATGTTCATAAAATTCGCACCTACAAAAGATAGAACATATGGGTGTCAATGGACGTGGTCACACTTTTTTTACGCGCAAATATATGCATGTAAACGCCCATCTGACTGAGCCCTAAAGAATGCTGCTTACTTGTATGTCCTTGTTGTCCCCCGTGCCAAAGTGTCAAGCTCTTCCCTGATTTCCCCCCCTTCATTAGGATTAGGGTATTTATTGTGTTTACTACTTGAGATTACTTTTACACAATTTGCTCTTCCGTGTTTTGATGTGGTATTTTGGGATAATGGATTTAATGGGAGTGCTAATTCACCCTAATTTAAGACCTCAGTGACATTAAACATCAACATAATCTGGTTGCATTGCTAAATGAGAAAACAGTTTTGATTTGTCCCTGATTTCATAGGAAGTTGCTTTCAGGTAATTCATTTTAACTCCTTAAAAGCCTTTAGAGTCATAGAAAAAAAAAAAAACTATCGAAACAATGTGGGGATTCTTATTTCTTCCATTTTCATACCAAAACAAGACCTGAATTTTTTTGAGTGACACAATGGATTTTTTTGACAATTATGACTGTGTGTTTTTTTTTTACTAATACATTATATCAAAGGAAAAAAGCCAGTGTAAACTGACAGATGTGTATCTATAGGCTAGCCCACCAAGTTGAGAAGTCACTGAAGTCATTGGTGGCACAGAGAAAGGCTATTATGTTCCTGAGACACATATCAAGCCTCTAGAAGGTGAGTCCTACTAGCCAAGTGAGTCATGTCTTGATTTCGTCTTCCCACTCTGCCATTTCAGAGCCTTATGTTGCCATCTGTTAGTATTCATTAAGCTTGAGTTTCATTCCATTAGAAAGAGAAGCCTTGATGCATAGGCTGTGTACGCAAAGGCTGGGTTCCATTGTACCTGGCAATCCAGCTTTTTTCCCCTCTGGCATTGTAGTGAAATGCCAGAGGGAAACTGCTATCAGAACTGATCTCATAGTTTTTTTTTCAGGAAAGTTCATAGCATCCAGCACATGATTTGTGATGCCAAATGCTTCCCTTTCCCGGACCAAAAAACACCACATGCAATGTTTTTCTGTCTGGCTATGAATACCAGATGGGTGTGAAGTGCACCAAAATGTCATCAGCTGTGTTTAACTCTTGCATTAAAACATTGGGCAGACACACATGATGTACGGTAACCGAGCCTTACTGATACCTGCTATATCTGTATGTGAAATGTGGACACTAATATGTGGGGTTGCTGCTAATTAGTTAAATGGCTACTATACTGAAATTCGTGTTGAGTTTACTGGTACAGTAGAACCCCGTTTCTGATAGAACTTTACAAAGGTTTGGTTCGGCATGAAACCCAACGTAGCTTTTAGTATAGTTCTACCCAAACAGGATTCTACTGGTTCATTTCGCTCAACGATAGTCCTGAATACTCATGTATAACACTGTCTAAGAGCCATAAAAACCCTGTATAACACTGTCTAAGAGCCATAAAAGCACTGTACAACACCCTGAGACAGTGTTGTACACCAGTTTTAGCGGTTCTGGTGAGCTACTGGTTTGGTTCAAACCAATTCGGATGAAAATGCACTTTTTGCAAAAGTTTGCCGAACTGACTGAACTAAACTTTTCAAAAGTTCGCTCATCACTAACTGAGATATACATAATGATCTAAAAGGAGAGTTACCTTCACTATTGAGGCCTCCCTTCCTCTAGTTGTTTTTGAGATACTGATGAGGCAGTCATCTACACTGAAGTGATTATATGGGGAAGCATGATGGCTCAGTGGTTAGCACTGTTGCCTTGCAGTGCTGGGGTCCTGGATTCTTGTCAATTCAAAGACAACATCTGCATGGAGTTTGTATGTTCTTCCCATGTTTACATGGGTTTCATGTGGGTACTCCAGCTTTCTCCCATACTTCAAAATCATATTAATAGTTAAATTTAGATTGTGAGCCACAATAGGGGTAAAACCTAGTTAAATGGGTTATATGATGTTGTAAGAGTTTTATATCAAAGTACATTACCTATATGGTAGTGTGAGGCTCTCTAGAGAGTTACTGACCTTAGGGTGTTATAGTGGGACATCTGGAGGTGATTTGAAGTGATCTACTGTCTGAAGTTTTACCCTAACTAGAGGCTTTTCTAAATCTCCTTCCACCTGATGGTGACACCTACTATGTGCTAGACCACGATCCCCCATTAGATCAGGTTTTCAAGATTTCCATAGTATTACACAAGTGATGCAACTATTGTCAGTGTCTCAGACATTGCCACAGATGTTTTCTCTATAGCACATCCTCAAATTATTTTTGGGGAAGAGGGGTAGCGTGAGGAATGGAGTTTGGGAAACTCTATGCTAGGCACTATATGACCCCGTAGAGCTGGTATTCCATAGCATATATAACCAGGCAGCTCGTAATGCATCTCTGTACAATAAGCACTTTGGAGGTTTTGCTATGAAGTAATATGAAGAAAGAAACCCCAAAATTCTCCTATTAGGTTTTTGACATGGTTGAACAAATGAAAGGATGGTTAGAAGATCTTTTTGAGATTGTGCGGAAATTTGCATGTGAAAAAAGCTGCTTATGAATAGAATTTTAAGGTCAATCTAGCAAAGAAACAAGGAATAAAATATTGTGTCAATACAAAAATAAAGGCCGTTTTTAAAAAGTACAGCTAGATTTGACTTTCTGAACTATAAATGGTCCTTGGTGTACTGATCAATGTACTTTATGTGGATAACCTCCTTGCTACGCAGTTAAATCTCTTCTTAGTGCTGAGGCTTTTATCAGTCTCATACAGTTTGTGGTATTCAACAAGCAAAGGATGCCACTGGCAACAGTGACGTAGACGTTCGGCATTATTTTAGGAAATCCATCCTTTGTTCCTTTTAACAGGCAAGATGCAGATCTTTTATGATTCACATATCAGGACAGATCGGGAAAAAGCATACAAAACACAAACATACACATGGCACATAATGACTGCATATTGATGCTTCAAAATAGCGCAATTAGCAGGGCTCCATTTAAAGGGCTGTGCACTGCTGTTTCCTGTTTATAGCTAAATGAAATCGTAGTTGCATCACAAAGAACAAAGTGTGCTACAGATGAACATGACAAGGAATGGGAAATCCTTCATTATGCTAAGAAATATCGGATTCATTAATATAGGACATTGACATTTTTCTTAAAAATTAAGTCTGATGCGACATTTTTGGCAATTAAGTATTTGTATTGTAAGATGTTGTTTGTATTTGCTGTTGTACATAGTAAATACAATTCCGCATTATATTATATGCAGTGCCAGGGCAAAATGTTGTACTTTTCAAAGAAAAACAACTAGTGGCATTTTACAATTATAACAATGAGCTGCAAACATTTTTTTTCTGTTATGACCATCCATTTCTACAGATTGCTTGTTAGTAGGTGGCATTGGCGGACATGCATTCCTGCAGATGATGACATTAATGGACCCAAACTGTCAGTGACAGCCCGAGGATAAAAAATCAAAGGAATTGGCTGGAGCTGAGTAATTCATTTGCAAGCTGCTCTGAAATATTAGCAGTAAATTCACTAGCCTTACTGTACAAGGGATTTGTTAATTATTGTGTCCTACTATAGAGTATAGAGCAATTGCACAGTACAGCATGGCCTTCTAACCACAAGGTATTTGCATGTTGTTATTCATTTTAGGACAATTGACATAATTTATTTTCACCCTCCTGCAATTTGCTCAAGTCATTTATACCAGCATGTATAAAAATGTTTTAAGCTTATTAGCCCATCTTTGTATAAAAATGAATTAGATTTGATTAAAGGCAGCAGCACATGTGAAAAAGAATTGGGTATACTAATAGATCATAGACTGAACATGAGCCAACAATGTGATGCAGCTGCAAAAAAAGCAAACACAATTCTGGGATGTATTAAGAGAAGCCTAGAGTCTAGATCACTTGAGGGAATTATCCCCCTCTACTCTTTCTTAGTCAGACCTCATCTAGAATACTATGTCGAGTTCTGGGCATCCCAATTTAAAAAAGACATAGACAAACTACAGCAAGCTCAGAGAAGAGTTACCAAGATGGTGAGCAGTCTGCAAATCATGTCCTATGAGGAACGGTTAAAGGATCTGGCAATGTTTAGCTTGCAAAAAAGAAGGCTGAGAAGAACTTAATTGTCTACAAATATTTGAAGGGCTGTCACAATGCAGAGGGATCAGCCCTATTCTCATTTGTACAAGGAAAGACTAGAAGCAATGGGATGAAACTGAAAGGGAGGAGACACCAATTAGATATTAGGAAAAACTTTTTGACTGTGAGGGTGATCAATGAGTGGAACGGTTCGCCACTGGAGTTGGTGAGCTCTCCTTCAATAGGAAATAAGATGGAATCCAACAGCACACACAGGCAAATACATTTTCAGGTGATACAATGCAACGCCGCTCAGAGACCTTGAACCACAGATCCCTTCAGATGTCCAAATATAGCATAAAGAATGTGGCAGCATAAATGGTGAAGATTAAAACACTGAACCTTTTTTTTCCATGTCTTTAAAGATATAGCTACATTTTGACCTGCATTTGGTCTTTAGCTTGATAAACACCAAATGCAGGTCGAAATGTAGCTTTAACTTTAAAGACCTGGAGAAATAAAGGTTTAGTGTTTCAATCTTCACCGTTTATGCTGCCACATTCTTTATACTATTTTTGGACTCCTTCAATGGCAGTCTTCAAACAAAGGCTGAACAGACATCTGTCTGGGGTTATTTAGTGAATCCTGCATTGAGCAGGGGGTTGGCCCTGATGACCCTGGAGGTCCCTTCCAACTCTACCATTCTATGATTAAAGACAGTGTTGTTCTTCATAGTGTTTAAATGCAGGGCTTTTTGGTTTATTGGATATTACCATACAATAACCTTACTAATTAAACTGCCTTGCTATACCCCATGTGTTACAGTACTTCAAACAGCCAAGATTCCATATCTAGTGAGAACTCACATCTTTAACAGAGTGGCATGCAAACTGGAATACGTTATTTTAGGATTTGAGCCCATATCTGTCCTAATTACAGGATCTGAATGCATGATTAGCCATAAATGGGAAGTAAAATGATAGCTCACCCCATTTGCCAAGGATGACAAAATGCCACTCGTTTTGTGATGGCCTGCCAATACACTGGAACATAAATCATTCAGCCATAACATTAAAACTACTGTCAAGCGAAGTGAAAGGCATTGAACAACATCTTATGACAATGGCACCTGTCATGGGGGGAGATGTCTAGAACAGCAAGTGGACAGTTAGTTAATGAAGATGATGTGCTGAAAAATGTGCACATGTAAAAGTCTGGGTGACTTTGACAAGAGCCATATTGTGATGGCTAGACAACTAGGTAAGACCATCTCCAAAAGGGCAGGTCTTGTCAAATGTTCCTAGTATGCAGCGATTAAAACCTACCAGTAGTGGTCCAAGGAAGAACAACAGGTAACCTGGGGATAGGGTCATGGAAGCCCAAGGCTCATTGGTGCACTTGGGTATCAAAGGCTATCCCATCTGGTACAATCCTCCCACAGAGGTGTGAGCTATTGTAGGACAAATTGCCAAGACTCCCATTGATGATTAAGTCGAAGGGGCAAAAACTTGGTGCTCCTTCAGCTTTGGTTCTGCTCAGCTATCTTCAGGAACGCAGTGTTAGCGGTATGGACGCACAAACTTTCTATGAGGGGATTCAGGCAGACTGACAGCAAAAGTGACACAGCATTCATCTGGGCGCTTCAGTTCCTTATGACATCTCACTATGACATGTCAAAA
This sequence comes from Eleutherodactylus coqui, assembly GCF_035609145.1. NCBI lineage: Eukaryota > Metazoa > Chordata > Amphibia > Anura > Eleutherodactylidae > Eleutherodactylus > Eleutherodactylus coqui. The sequence continues at coordinate 78,820,500 of NC_089845.1, forward strand.
TGAAAAAAAATGATAGATACATTTTAATGCGGACTATCATGTAAAGCTATTATTATAGTAGTAAAAATATATTCTAGCCCCTCTTATCAGAGAGCATCGGTTATTCCTCTTCATGGTGGAGGTGTCCGCCCCACATCCTCTGGGTGCCATCTCTGATTCAGATAAGTCCCTGATGGTAATACTTTTTATTTAATGCTACTGTGATTATTGATATTTACATCTGTTAATTGTAACCCCCTTTACTATCTAAGGATAGTCTAGGTAGCCTCCAGGTTCTGAATATGGGGCTGCCCTCGTCATGGCGATTGCTTCACGTTAGGCAGGATTGTATCACTTATGACAAAGTGAAATTCCCCATTATATTGTTTCATTAATAACACTGTTACAAAAAAAGGTTTTTTTTTATTTTTTTCTAGACAAAATTTGTGTGTTTCTTACATAGTTTTGGGTGCTGATTCCAAATTTGCGCTCAGCTTTTGACTGTCAGAAACAGATTTACGGACGATAACCTTAAGAGTAGAACAAGGAAGTGTAGATATAATGGCAATTAAATATGTTTTATAAATGTCCTTATAGATAGTAAATCCTGAATAGGGTAACCTACAGTTATAAGCAGGACATAAGATCACCAGGTGGCAGATGTATAATAACAAAGAACTTCCGTAAGTGGCAGGAAAATATAGGAAGTTAGATACAATGTTTACATAAGTCACATTTCTTTTATGTCCGCCAGTATTCTCCCTTGTAATATTCCAGCAGTACTCAGCCGGCATCGCAGGTGTTCACTTTCCTTCATACCGTTTTTCAATTGCATGTATGTCTGGGTGAAATCTTTCACTATGCTCCTCTGATAAGTCACTGCATCTCTTCTGTTAGATAGTTTTGATAAGTGAGGCCTATGGTTTTAATGGTCAATAGACTGTAACAAAATGCTACAATATTGGATATTCTACTTTCTTATGATGTCTATAACTTCATTATCCTGCCTGACAGACAACTTTGGTTGCCATATTTGGATTCAGCACCCTAAATATAGATAAAAACATGGATTTTTACACAGGAAGCTATACCCTTGTAACACAGTGTAATTGTTTAGTTCTCCAAGTTATTTCCAGTGAGTATATCCATCTTTTTGGACAATCCATTACATCCTATATGGACAAGGTGTTTTTTTGCCTTCGGCTTGGATGTAATAGTTTGTTTCTGGATGAGCCGCAAAAACAATTCTATGCTCCCCAAAATGTTATTAATAATAATACATAACCAGACCATGCTGCGTAGCTTCTTATTACTTTGCCCTGTGCCTTTTTTATTAATCTTTCTAAGTGTAGAATAGAAATTACATTATTCATTTTTCAGTAAAAGAATTCCCCGGTCTTTGTATTTGTGTGGTCCGCAATAAATATAAAGTGAGCCCTTTAACTTTTTAGTTGTAAAAAAGAATGAGAAGATTTACTGAGCCTGGAGAGTCTATCTTCCTGAAGATTAAAGGGGTATTCTAGAGACTAAGCAAAATTTTCAAACTATCCCTAAGGGCTCAGTCACACGGGCGCATTGGCGCCCTTGTCACTGCAGGTAGCAGACGGCTGTACCTGAAGACGGACGTCTCTCTGCAGCGCCGGGGGAAAGAACATGTGACCGGCTTCATTGCCGGTGATGTGTTCTTTCATTAGCGCTGCAGAGAGATGTCCATCTTCAGGTACGGCCTTCTTCTAACTGTCAGTGACACGGGCGCATCGGCGCCGGTGTACGGGTGCCGATGCGCCCGTGTGACTGAGCCCTTATACTTCCACATATTGCCATTATTCCAAATATCCATCTAAATTGTAAAATTAAACTTTAGTACTATTTTGCCAATCCGCGCCACAAGTGTTATTTAAAATGGCGACCGGGGAGTGCAAAAATTACATCTCCCACAATACCCCATTGCCAGTTACTGACAAGTCTGATTTCACGACTGTACAAACTGTGTCATAAATACAGAATATGAAGGCACTGAGCAGCCTGACCAGTAAAACAGCGGAGCCTACAGGTCATAACTCTTGGATACCAATGGAGAACTAAGCAGGTGGAGGGGGGCACAGGGTGAAGCAATATCTCTGCAGCTTTGTAAAACAAGTTCTAATGCTATAATGCAAAATTACATTTTATCGCCTTATGAAGCATAGAACTTTCATTTTGAATCACTAGGATACCCCTTTATATTGTAATCAAATAGTGGAGACTTCTCCCATTGGGAGGGGGTTAAATTATTATTAGAATAATAATAATTGTACTGACAGACACGTATATGTACAAGTATTTTATGCCTCTAAAGTTGACCCAATCCTTTATGATTAATAAATGTTACTGTACAATACCTAAAATAATTTTAAAATGTTCTGTTGTATTTTTCTCATTAGGGCTCGGTCAGACAAGCGTTTTTTAGGTCAGTGTAAAATGAACGCTTCTAAAAGAATCAATGGGTTCTAATAGAAGCGTTCATATGTACAGAATTTGCAGTGCAAAATAGCACCTATGGTCTATCTCTCTAAAAGAGATAGAGCATAGGTGCCTTTTGCGCAAGAGTTTCCATTGACTCCTACGGGAGCAGCAGTCAATGGAAACTCCTGCGCTGGGAATATATACCCGCTGCTTATAGCAGGACATTTAAAAGGTGCTTCTGGCCAGAAACACCTTTTAAATGTCTCGCTGTTAACTCCTGTTAGTCTCTGCGGAAATGAGGGGACTCCCCGAGGGTTGTGTTAATCCCTGCGGGGACTAACAGGATTTTGCAATGGGATATTTAAAAGGTGCTTCTGGGCAGCACCTTTTAAATGTCCTGCTGTAAGCAGCAGTGACTTCCTCACAGCAGTGATCTTCTCCCATTGCTTTCAATTGGGCTGCTGCCACCCAATTGAAAGCAATAAGCTGAAGCAAACCCCTGCACGGATTTTCAGGGAAGGGCTTGAAATATAAGCATTTCCCTGAAAATAACCCCTAGCTGCTTCAAACTATAAGATGTCGGGGATATTCACATGTTCCACATCTGATGTTGTGTACCTGATCCTGTGCAGTAAATGTCCTGTTAGGGGCCTTCATGTTGGAGAGTGAGGATGAGATCTAATCACCACACGATTAAACAGAGAAAGACAGAATTACCTGTTGCCAAGCATTTCTCTAATCATGGACACGACATAGAAGATATGAAAGTTTTGATACTGAAAGGCAATTTCAGGTCACAAAGCCATAGAAGAATTTGGGAATATAAATTCATAACAAATTTTAACACTTTTAATAGAGGGTTAAATTATTCACGAGGATTTGTGCGCGAGTGGGAAGTATGAGAAATCTATAGCACAGATAACGCTGCTGGCCTGGTGACCCAACCCCCTCCCCAACACTAATTCAGGGACCATAAACCCTTCACTCCCTTATCAGTGACTATTCTTTTAAGTGCAAATTATTCACATCCATGTATGTTCCTTGTCATATGTATGTATGTATAATATACATGCCTCTTCAGATCCATTTCATTTTGCTTTTGAGTAAGTCCGAAAGCTGCTATTAACCTCTATTTTTCTTAGTCATTAAAAGGTATCATATCTACAAGATTACTTGGTTTCTCTTGCTGGGGACAATCACATTTTACTCTACTGGCTAACACGGTACCAAACTTTTTCATTAAATTTGTATAGTGACAGTATGGTATATACTGTATCCAGAGGTGTAACTTGAAGCTTCTGGGCCCCATGCAAAATCTGTAACAGGGCCCCCAACTATGATGCTTTTTTCATAGTACTGGGCTCCCAATAGGGAGAAGAGAGGCCTTAGGGGCCCCCTAAGGCTCCTGGGCCCGGGGGCAACCACATCCCCTGCACCCCCTATAGTTATGCCCCTGACTGTATCTTACCATTATAAAACGCTAAATAATTGGATGGATAAATATTCACCACATTTTGGCTGCAGTTATATCCTATAGGTCACCATCAAGTTTTGCCATGGGTCAAGAGGATCTGGAGTGAATAGTAGAGATAAGCAAAGCCTTAAAAATGTATCTTGGCAAGAAATTCCATAGCAGATTTACTGGGGAAGAGTACTGTTTCTCCTTGTGGAGAGCACTAAGTCCTCATTAGAAGACCTATAGGCTGTGTATTCCTCCTCTGGGAATTAAGATATCCAAATGCGAGATGGTATAATGCTTCTGCCGCATTGCATGGCCTATAAATCTCCTCCCTCCACCATGGCGCTCTACACAAGGAGAAATAAAATACCCCCTGAACCATCTCACGGGTCTCTCACCCAGCCAGAAATCTTCTTGGCATTGGTAAAGGGCAAGAACTTTGAAAAACCTATCCGCATATGGGCTCCTTTTCTTATGGAGAAATCTATGGTTTGGCTTACATACTTAGGCCTCATGTCCACTTGCATGCACAGATATCACTGCTGAATCCTGCAGTGGTATCCATGCGTGCCTGAGGACATGGAGAGGAAAAAAACAATTTCTTACCACGCCGGGTCCAGCGCGGGTCTACTCTTTTTTTCTTCAGCACGGTGGATGCTTCTGGGAGCGCCGGACGACGCTCCCGGTACATGCGAAGTGCTGTCTTTTTTTATTTAAATCTCCTGCTCTCCCGCGTATCCGCGGCACAGCACAAAAACAGCTGCGGCTGGGCTTCAATGGAAGCCGCGGGAGCTGTCTGTATGGGACACCTGCAGGAAAATAGAGCATGCTGCGATTTCTTCCCGTGCCTGCGACCCGCAGGCTGGGAAGAAATCACATCCGCATGCTTTTAGCTGCCCTACGGATGCTACTGCTATGAGCAGCAAGATGCACGGATCGCCCCTGCGGAGGTGGGGGGGGGCATGCGCGGTTTTTATAAATAAAATCTGGATGTGCGCATCTGCCTTAGTCATGTTGCAAGACCTGTTAAAAGAATGGATAAAGACTTAATGGAAAACTACAGGGAAAGCAACTTTAAAGGGGTTGTCCCGCGCCGAAACGTTTTTTTGTTTTTTTTGCATAGGCCCCCCGTTCAGCGCAGGACAAACCCAAGGGATGTGTTGAAATAAAAAAAAAATTTTTACTTACCCGAATCCCCTCTCTGCAACTTCTTCCTTCTTTTCCTCCAAGATGGCCACCGGGATCTTCACCCACGATGCACCGCGGGTCTTCTCCCATGGTGCACCGTGGGCTCTGTGCGGTCCATTGCCGATTCCAGCCTCCTGATTGGCTGTAATCGGCACATGTGATGGGGCGGAGCTACGCGATGACGCGTAGAAGGGGGCGGAGCCAGAACGCCGCTCGTGCCCGGACCGACCAGAAGGGAGAAGACCCTTCTGCGCAAGCGCCTCTAATCGGGCGATTAGACGCTGAAATTAGACGGCACCATGGAGACGGGGACGCCAGCGCAGGGAAGGTGAGTATATAACTTCTGTATGGCTCATATTTAATGCACGATGTATATTACAAAGTGCATGTATATGGCCATACAGAAGTGTATAACCCCAGTTGCTTTCGCGGGACAACCCCTTTAATAGAAGTCACTACAGAGACATTGTACCATCTCCTTTATACATAGGAGACTTGCTGACATGGCAAAGGATCACAGTTTTGTTTTTTAGCAGTGAAAAGCATTTTTTTCAAATCCGGCCCCAAATTTCAGTTGGATTATGACTGAAACTCTGATTTTTCTACTTTAGGGCACAAAGGGAGAGATTTCTGAAACTGTCTAAAAGAAAAACTATCTTTGTTGCCCCAGCAGCCAATCACAGAGCAGCTTATATTTTGTACTCTGCTCTGGTAAAAATAAAAGCTTAGCTGCGATTGTTTGCTAGGAGAAACTCTGAGTTTTTTTTCTAGACAGTTTCAGAAATCTGCAGCAAAGTGTTTTTTAAAATTATTTCCTGCATAGATTTTATGTCTTAGGTTGTTTTTTTTTATTCTGCATTCTCTATTATGTGACTTCTAAATTGAGTTGGTTGTTCCGGGGATCATGAAGGTACGTCATGACAAAGTGGATTTGGTGCCTATTCATGTAGAAAGCTTTAAAACTGAAAAGGGACAAGGGACACATAGTTTGTGCACAGCCCACGGCTCATGGTACCCTTTATCCACATCTGATTTGGGGACTTGTATTGATGCTTTCGGGAGGCACAGAAGTTGTGACGATAGCCTTGAGTAAAGTCATCTGCAATGCTTAAACTGCCATGTGCTATGAATGCCAATATAACTTTGTAATTGCCTATAACTGTTTTGGAACGGTTTTGTTGCTCCCAGCTTTCTATCACACAGTCTAGTATTATCCCCCTGCTTGATAAAAGCTCAGTCCAGCAGTGATTATCATTTCGCAGTGGGGTCCAACAGTATGCTGTTGTAAAAGAGTGATTCATTTACCTCAGCAGACTGTGTACAGACTGCCTCCCCTAGGACAAATAGATTTGTAGGTCACATCTTGAGTACTTCTAGTATCTCATTCTTGACTTTGAACAGTAAATGCACATGGGCTTACCTCTGGAACGTAAGCAGAGTCTTCATTTGTTTAGGACTCAAATTATACATAATGAGCCTCAGAAAACTTTAGAGTACTTCATAGACACAAAGCCTTTTTGTACTTTTACTCAAAATTGCAAAAGCATGTCATTTGTCTCAATCTCTGGAAGTTGCATTGTATTACAGTTTTTTTTAGAACTACAGTATGAGTCCCAGATTGCAGAAATGCCAACTTGTGAGTTTAACTGATAGAGCAACCACCACCTCAATTATATCAATTTTGAAGCCAATTTATTGTTTTGAAGAGTTGCATTATGAGCTATTATTGAACAGTTTGGGGAATAAACCCTGTGAATAGAGATGAGAAACCGAATCTGTGGAACCCAAATTCATGTGGAACTTTGCTAAAAGTTTGGTGATTCATTTTAGCCAAATCAAAAGTTCATCAAAGCTCCTAAAACTAGTATTGAACACTGTTTAAAGGGGTTTTTCAGGGAAATGCTATTAATGACCTGTCATCAGGATAAGTCATCAATAGTTGATCGGCCAGGGTCCATCGCTCGGGAGACTTCCGCTCCGACCTCTGTGTATTTGGAGTGGAAGTCTGCGCGCCAACTTCCTATGTAGTGGCCGGCACTTGTAACTGCAGGCACTGCTCTCATTGAAATCAATGGGAGCCGTGCCTGCAGTAACAAGCACTGGCCACTACACAGAGGTTGGTGCATAGGCTTCTGCTCTGACCTCTGCAGTGCTGACGGCATGCACCAACTCAGCTGATTGGTCGGGGTCCCGAGTGACGGACCCCGGCCAATCAACTATTGATAACCTATCCTAATGATAAGCTAGGGCTTATTTTTGGGGTATTACTTATTTTTGGAGTAGGTCTTACTTTTAGGAAAACATGGTAGTAACTGAGACCAATATTTACTCTTACTTTAATTCAAGATCAATAGGCATCTACTGTATTTAGACTGAGGGATGGATGTTCTGCGCTAGGCATAACACAGCCATCCTTCTCTTTGAATTTATTGTGAACTCACTTTGAAGAAGCAAAGAACATTTGAGAGCTGTAAAAGATTTTGGCAAATAATAGAGAGCCAGTTCCATGAAGACAAAATCTATCTATATTTCCCTTTCACATGAAACTTTACTAAATACTATTAGAAATGCAATTAGTAGGCAGATAATAATTCTAGTTAGTCTTCTCACTCATGAACATAGATCGTAGGGCACATTTATTGCGCCAGAATTCTGGCATAACTTGTGCCTAAACTTTTTATATATATAATCTATATACACTAGCTTACCCGTCGCGCGTTGCTGCAACCAATCACAGCGCAGCTTTCATTTTACCTCAGCAGTATAAGAAATGGCAACCAATCACAGCGCAGCTTTTATGTGACCTCAGCAGTATAAGAAAGAGCAACTAATCACAGCATAGCTTTCATGTAACCTTAGTAATATAATATATAACAACCAATCACAGCGCAGCTTTTATGTAGCCTAAGTAGTATAAGATATAACAACCAATCACAGCGCAGCTTTCATGCTTCCTCAGCAGTTTAGAAAGTAACAACCAATCACAGTGCAGCCTTTATGTTAACTTAGCAGTATAAGAAATAGCAACTAATCAAAGCACAGCTTTCATATCACCTCATTAGTATAAGAAGTAGCAATCAATCACAGCGCTGCTTTCATGTTACCTCAGCAGTATAAAAAAATAGCAACCAATCACAGCTAAGCTTCCATTATACCTCAGCCGTATAAGAAATAACAACCAATCACAGAACAGCTTTCATGTTCCCTCAGCGGTATAAGAAATAGCAACCAGTCACAGCGCAGCTTTTTTATGTTATCTCAACAGTATAAGAAGTAGCAACCAATCACAGTGCAGCTTTCATGTTACCTCAGCAGTATAATATGTAACAACGAATCACAGTGCAGCTTTCATGTTACCTCAGCAGTATAATATATAACCACCAATCACACCACAGCTTTCACTTTACCCCAAGAGTATAATATTTAACAACCAATCACATCACAGCTTTCATGTTACCCCAAGAGTATAATATATAACACCCAATCACAGTGCAGCTTTCACGCTACCCCAAGAGTATAATATATAACAAACAATCACATCACAGCTTTTATGTTACCTCAGCAGTATAATATATAACAACCAATCACAGCACAGCTTTCATGTTACCTTAGCAGTATAAAATATAACAACCAATCACAGCGCAGCTTTCATGTTACCTCAGCAATATAAGAAATAGCAACCAATCACAGCGCAGCATTCATTTTACCTGAGCGGTATAATATATAGCAACCAATCACAGCACAGCTTTCATGTTACCTCAGCAGTATAATATATAACAACCAATCACAGCGCAGCATTCATTTTACCTCAGCAATATAAGAAATAGCAACCAATCACAGCGCAGCATTCATTTTACCTGAGCGGTATAATATATAGCAACCAATCACAGCACAGCTTTCATATTACCTCAGCAGTATAAGAAATAGCAACCAATCACAGTCCAGCTTTCATGTAACCTCAGTAGTATAAGAAGTAGCAACCAATCACAGTGCAGCTTTCATGTTACCTCAGCACTATAGGAAATAGCAATGAATCACAGCGCAGCTTTTATTCTGCCTCAGCAATATAAGAAATAGCAACCAATCACAGCGCAGCATTCATTTTACCTCAGCGGTATAATATATAGCAACCAATCACAGCGCAGCATTCATTTTACCTTAGCGGTATAATCTATAGCAACCAATCACAGCACAGCTTTCATGTAACCTCAGCAATATAAGAAGTAGCAACCAATCACAGCACAGCTTTCATGTTACCTTTGCAGTATAATATATAGCAACCAATCACAGCGCAGCTTTCATGTTACCTCAGTAGTATAAGGAATAGCAACCAATCACAGTGCAGCTTTCATGTTACCTCAGCACTATAGGAAATAGCAATGAATTACAGCACAGGTTTCAGCATACCTCAGCAGTATAGGAAATAGCAATCAATCACAGTACAGCTTTCATTTTACCTCAGCAGTATAAGAAATAGCAACCAATCACAGCGCAGCTTTCATATTACCTCAGCAGTATAATATATAACAACCAATCACAGCGCAGCTTTCATGTTACCTCAGCAGTATAAGAAATAACAACCAATCACAGCGCAGCTTTCATATTACCTCAGCAGTATAAGAAATAACAACCAATCACAGTGCAGCTTTCATGTTACCTCAGCAGTATAAGAAATAACAACCAATCACAGCGCAGCTTTCATGTTACCTCAGCAGTATAAGGAATACCAAATAATCACAGCGCAGCTTTCATGTTACCTCAGCAGTATAAGAAATAACAACCAATCACAGTGCAGCTTTCATGTTACCTCAGCAGTATAAGAAATAACAACCAATCACAGTGCAGCTTTCATGTTACCTCAGCAGTATAAGAAATAACAACCAATCACAGTGCAGCTTTCATGTTACCTCAGCAGTATAAGGAATACCAAATAATCACAGCGCAGCTTTCATGTTACCTCAGCAGTATAGGGAATAGCACCTGCAATTGTTTTGCGAAATGTTCGGCAGATGCATCATTTTGTAGTTGAACACGCACCCTGTTGCTCGTCTGTTTCTGAAGCTTGTAATGCCTTTTTCTTTCGTGCTTGAGATGGAAATCGATTGGTCAATCTACGTCTGGGGGGCATAACTGTCAACGACGCTCGCACGCGCGCCTCCTATCATGGGATAGTTGTACTATGCCAGAAACCTTCGCAGGAGTGTACTCAACAACTTCCTAAAGTTTCATGGTGATCGGATGAATGGTGTAGTAGCGTCAAAAGGACAGACAGACAGACATTCATTTTTATGTATATAGATAAATCAATGCACACAGATTTACTATTGATTTTTATCAAAAAGAGCAAATCTTTCGCCTCACTCCAATTTTCAAAAGTTCTAGAAAAGTGGGCATGGCTTGCTCCTTGGCCAGGATGTAGGGATACGTATGGAATGCGAGTTTTAAAAAAGTTGCAAAATTTGTTGCAATCTCATCCTAGTGGCTGGTTCACATACAAAGTGCCTCTTTGAAGATGCAACAAATTAATCATCATGTGATGTTTGATAAATTTATCACATTTTACACTGGAGAAGGGTAAAAAAGCGTGCCAGAAAAGGGTCCTGAAAAATTCGCACTGATGAATTGTGACCAGTGTTAGTAATGCCTGCCTCATATCATATTTACTGGAATCAGCTGTCACAATAGTCACTGATGTTTCCTAATGTGTCTGAGTGATATATAATTTCACTTAAAGGGGAGGAAAGGAGAACTAAATAATTTACATGCAGTGAAAAGGTCTTGGTGATAGATTTTTGTGAAGGAACAGAAGCTGCTGATAAGCCTCCTAATAATCGCAGCTTTAAAGTTTCTAAAAGTAAAAAGGGTCCCCATTTTTAGAAATGCTTTTCTCGCATACGTTTTATATTACCATTTTGTTTACTGTACACATTTCTCAACATTAAATCATTTGTCAGACCTCACATTGCCAGACATGTTGACAAGTATTCCCATAGGCACCTTGTATGGTGCCTCCGTACAGCACTGTATTACAGAGAGTCTCCTCTAGAGGCAATGATATTATGGGAGAATACCTTCAGAATATCACATCCCGTGGAATAAGCCATTGTTTTTTTTCTGTACCATCTAGGAACAGTATGGCCCTAAGACCTTCTGCCCACAGGCGATATTTCATTGCGTTACCCGCGGGGATAATCGACACGCGGGTAACGCATGAGACGCTTTCCATAGAATAACTATGGAAAGTGCAGTACATGAGCAGAAATCCGCCGCATTTTTCTGCTTGCGTATAACAAATCATGGCATGCCACGATTTTCCAAGGTGAACCTATCATTATAGGTTCATCGCAGAAAACCGCGGTGACTTTAGTCTTCTCCCACAGCAGAAATCCACTGCGTTAAAACGCAACACCCATAGACAGGCGGCCTAATGCTGTTATGTGCAGGAGCTGAATACTATTATTGTTGCGCTTTTATAGTAGTATTTGCCGTGAGTGTTGGTGCTTTTTTGTTAACATTACAGTGAAATATTTTGCTATGATTTAAGAAAGTTATCAATAAATAGAACTAAAGCATGGTAAGGCCGTGAGCCAGGCCGACGACCCTGCATACCTTCTTTTCTTGTATTGCAGATGACTGCGGCGACTCGTTGTCAGTCATGCGCAGTACAGTTTGGTTTTTTTTAAGTTTGTATTTCCCACGTCCGATGCGTAATGTTAATTTGGGCACCGGTACTCAAGAAGGATATATCAGAGCTTGAGCGGGTACAAAATAATTAATGGAATGGGCGGACAATACCCAGAAAGATGGTCAAAATTGGAGTTCTGTAGATTTGAAACGAAGACGGCTGATAGGCGACCTAATAACTATGTATAAATATATATCGGGGGACAGTACAGAGATTTCTCCGATCATCTATTTATACACAGGATTGACTGTAACAAGGAGCGCCCTCTACGTCTAGACGAAAGAAAGTTTCTACACAGACATAGATGGGGGTTTTTTACTGTAAGAGCAGTGAAACTTTGGAACTCTCTGCCTGAGCATGTGGTGATGGCAAATTCGATAAGAGTTTAAGAGGGGACTAGATGTCTTTCTTGAGCGATACAATATTATATGTTATAATCATTAATAAGTTCAAAAGGGTTGCTGATCCAGAGATTATTCCGATTGCCAGATTGAAGTCAGGAAGGAATTTTTCCCTTTAAATGGGGAGAATTGGCTTCTACTTCATTGTTTGTTTGTTTTTTGCTTTCCTCTGGATCAACATTGGGGGAGGGGGGGGGGTAATAGGGTGAACTGGATAGACATGTCTTTTTTTGGCCTTACTATGTATGGGCTGTGGGTCAGATAACCTCCATTGACTTCAATGGAGGTCGTCCATGTGGAATCTGCTGCAAAATAGAGCGCGCTATGAGTTTTTTTCCTCACTCGCAGAATATGCAATTCGTATCCACGAGTATGAGCGAAGAAAGCAATTTTATAAGCTTTACAATGCCCGCGTTTTACCGCAAATCCCAATCATGAGCTTTAAGCCACAGTCTTAATCCACTTTTACGTGGCATTATTTTGATCAGTAATTAATCACGTACCTTTCCTTTTTTTTATTGATGACTAGTTTTTTGCTGTTATTTTTCTGGCCTTTTTTATTCACACATGCATTTTTTTATGGGCTTTTTTTTTTTTTACTATAGAAACATTCATGGGGGGAAACATGGATCCAGCAGGTACTAGAAGTCCTTTCGTAATATTTTCCATACCTTTTAACCCACTTCTGGTTTAGGCTCAAAAAATTGCATGAAAAACTACTACAACAATGACATTTTTTTTCTGAAAACAAACAAAAAAAAGGGGACCACCCTAATGAAAACAATTCCACCTCTTTTAATGCTTTGGACCCACTTAAATTTAAGAAAAAAAATAAAAGCAAATAAAAATCACCAACCCAAGTCACCACTTTATTTCTTATCTCCCTGTTCTGACAAATTCATGAAATGTTAAACAAATATATCCATACACAAATACATAAAGTACATAAAGTTTTGCTAATTATCAGACTGGCTATCATATAAGCGCACAAGTTGTTTGAAAAGTTAGCGTCACTTTTAAGGGCAAATTCAGTGAAAATGATCTACTGATGTATCAAAGATACCTCACATGTAAGATGATCATGTGAAGTCTCATATCAGACTACTACGAATCCTTAGGTACTGCTCATACACTTCTTTTCCTTAATATTTCATTTTACATTGTAAACAGAAGCCATTGAAATCAATAGCTTGAAAAAGACTTCACTGTTGGGCTTTGGAACACTGTCATCCAATCTACTCTTCTGTACTATTCTGGCTTTTGGATGAAGTGGGACCCAATCATCCAGGACAGCTGTTGCATTCGCACATGTTGGGATATTTGTGTTGTCCTCAACCTTTCATTTCAGTAAGAAATCTCCGAGGAGTGTCAGAGCGATTGGAGTTCTCTGTAGAGTCCTTTGACTTGCAAATCAATAGTGGTCTCCGGTCAGGGCCTTCATCAATGTGATCTTCTTACATCTATCACATATCAGATCATTTTTACTGGACTTCTACTTTAAACATCTGTTAGACCAGTGATTTGAAATGGCTAAATTGAATACCGAATGACTTCATTCTCAGGGACAAAGATTTTCCAATACTGGCTACTATTTTCTCCATAGCTACCTTTAAATCTGAGGAATATCTTTAGGTATGAGTAGGCGATCTCTTTTCTGTGAAGATATTTGTGTGTGACAAGGAAAGTAATACTTTCTATAACTATTTTTATAGATTCAGTTATTTTTTAACTATAAAATTATGCAGTGTAGTTTCCAGGCTGTTATTTTTCAGCTGTGTGCATTTGGCAGCAGATGGTAGAAGCTAGATTTAAATATTAAAGCAATGTGCAAAAAAGAAAATGTAACTCATGTACTGCAGTACCTGCTTTTCATAAAGTGTACATACTCTTTACTTGTTTAGAGTGTAGCAGTGTGATACGGGTTATTTGTGATTTTAGGGTAATCCTAGATGTAGCAGAAAATTTGTGATGCCAATTTTTCAGTGAATTTCTATGACAAAATTGACATGCTGCAGATATGAAAATGCACACCATGTCCTGAATTCCCCAAAGATTTTACCTCCTATGTCTGGATGCGTATTACAATCAACCAGAGAACTCCTTTTATATTGTTACATTCTGCCTTCTAAGTTGTTAGAGAAGTTGCCATGGAATTTCCCCCAGCTGAACCATTGGACTGGGTCAGCTGACTACTTTGTTCCAGCTACAATATTTGGGAGGTGTAGCTTTTGACTAGCCTCTCTTTAAATAATGTTTGGCTGTAGCAGTCGGTGTGGTTAATAGCTGTGACAATTGTGTCTCCCAGCATTCCTAATACCTGGTTCTATTCCAGTATTTTCTAGGCTGTTTTGTGCCTTGATTTTCCTTTCTATGTCTATGATTCCTAGTGGGTGTCTGTCTGCCTGCCTTGGTTCATATCTAGCTTTGTTTGTTTAATCGTTTGTTTGGGCCCCTGGGTCCTCACAATATTAGAGACAGTATTTCAGTCAGAGTTGTCAGCAGGGATAATTTAGGGCTATGTAACGGACAGTGGTGCCTGGTGTTGAGGGACAGCATTAGGGAAAGATGAGGGACACCATTTCATCTACGTATCATCTGCTCCAGTTTCCACTGCTAGTTTCATTATAAAGTTTCATCTTTGTTATCTGTCATCCTGGTTACCTTCATACTCTGCTTTATAATCTAACAGTGGTTCCCTAATATCAGTTGTGTGTTACTGTGCTTATACGTGACCATGTCTTTATTTCCTGTGATGTCCAGTTGTTACATTATTCGTCTTAACTGTACATCCTGGGGGCATCTGTGTATTGAGAGAAACTAGGTCCTAGGAAAGGTGACTGCTAAAGAGGAAGCTGAGTTTTGCTGTTTAATGTCCAGCTGAAATCATTACAGTGGGGTCATATCTAAAGCGCAGACTAAATGGCAACCAAAAGTTGTGTGAACTGCTGGAAAAATCACAGTTGCTTTGTGGCTTTAATTATATTAATGGGTTTTTGAGACATCTGGGAAAGATCCTACATATTTGTTCACTAAGGGCTTCATTTCTGGGACCAGCACCCTATGGCGAGGCTGCAGCACTCCAGGCAGAGTTGCATCTCTTTCATGGTTTACTAACTGAAAAAGTATAGTAAATTTTCACAGAATCTTGACACTGATCTGAAAAATGCCAGCAGTTCCTAACTCAATAACCCCTCCCCTTCTCCATTATATTACAATCAGCCAGCCCCCTCCTTCTGAGAATCCAGTGTTTGGCTATAAGTGTTTATTTATTTGAGTAGTTTTGTCATTTTTTTGTTGCGTGTCTATAATGAAGTGTAGTCTTCATGCAATTACAAAAACATGTTTTTGCCACAATTACAAAAATAGCTACAAAAAAGGCCTCATGTAAATACTGGTTGTACAGGATTAGAATACCATGGTAGCTTTCTTCCAGAAATGGTGCCCAACCTGTCTATGGTTTGTGCCTGATATTGCAACTCAAAACAAAAATCAAACTATTTAGGGGAGTTTGCAATCCACAGTGATATGTTATAAGGGTATAAACAAACCTAATACATTCTCACATAACAAATTACGCCTATTTATTAATTAAAACGTAACTGTTAATAAATCCTTTAAAACCATATTCCTCAAAAAAAATTACCTGATGTCATCTGATGTGATCTGGGTGTTACCTATAGCTCAGCCCGGCCAACCCATGTCTTCCAGTGGAGACATACTACTACTACCGGAGGATAGACCCAATATATGTGGGAAGGGGGATTTTAGTTCATCTAATGAAATGTACAGCTGATCATATCAAAGGACTCAGGTCTGGAAACCATCTGTTGGTGCCAAAAGATGGAATGATTATTCAGAAAATATTCCTACATAGTTCAAGGAACATTGGAGTTGATACTTAGATTTCAAAAGATAAAGAACTAGACCAGGTAAACTAGACCAGCAAACATTGCTTTATCATATCAAACTGCAGAATAGTTATAGCATATAGCATATATAAACTGAGACTGTTTCCAGACACATAATACCCTAGATGGACTATGGAACATCAATCAGGGAAGTTTACACGGGCAATGAATAGAGATGAGCGAGCATACTCGCTAAGGGCAATTACTTGAGCGAGCATTGTCTTTAGCGAGTACCTGCCCGCTCAGAAGAAAAGATTCGGGTGCCGGCGGGGGGGGGGGGGGGGACGGAGGGGAGATCTCCCTCTACCTCTCTCCCTCACACGCTACCCCCTGCCCCCTGCTCACTCCCACAACTCACCGCTCACCTGCGCCGCCACCCGAATCTTTTCTTCCGAGCGGGCAGTAATTGCCCTTAGCGAGTATGCTCGCTCATCTCTAGCAATGAACTTATCAGACAGCCACTAACCTGAACTATTGGTGACATTATTGCATGTCACATGACTCTGCCTGTGGTGTGTTCTCTGCAAGAGTTCTAGAAGATTGTTTCTTTCAGCAACATGAGGAAGATCCTGTAAACAGAAATACTTTATATTAGACACATTTGTTATAGAAATAGACAGTAAAGTGCCTATTGTGCTGTTTGACAGGTAACAAAAACGCTGTGCATGCATGGAGAATTCTTGTGACAACCTTTTCAACAACTTACAGTTGCTACTAAGATGGAGGAGGAGGTTATTTTGTAGATTTTATGAACATTTTCTGAATCATGTTTTTATTTATTATTTTACAGAACAGTGTGACATCACTGAATACCAACGCATTTCATTCCCCATCTGCGCATTAACAATGAAAATTTGAAAAAAAACCCAAAAGGTATGTGTGCCATCAGTTTTAATATAATAGAATATGCAGGAAAGTTTGCAATTTATTTTGTATTTTATCAGGTTTATAATTACTGTATAGTTGGTGCTTCCTACATAAGTGATGTTCTTTACATAGTTATAGGCTATGAACACATTTGCACAGACTTTTTTTAATTGGCCTTTTGCTTCTGAAATGCAAAATTGAACAACTTTTTAATTTTTTTCCAACCGTTTTTTTTAACGTTTTGCTCTTGCGCAGGCTGTGTAACTCCTTCACACAGCAGCCTGTACCGCTGCTTCTGGCGTAGATTTAACAGCACACTGCTCTTGGCATGTTCTGCTCTCCCTTCTTCAATGATAGAGATAGCAGCAGGAAAGGCAGAACAGATCGAAGTGTAAAGAGGAACAAAAGCATCCCTGACTGCAGGCAGGGCAGATTACACATGCTGTATAAATATGGAGAAAACACATGCAAGTCAATGTGCATAGAGCAAATGATAAATGATACAGTCATCAGCATTTGTGTTTGTAAGCACAAGGAAAAGGAGATTCCTTGTGAGCTGTGGAAGGGGAAAGCAGTACAGGAATGAAGCTGTGCTGATACATGAGAGCTAGTGAAGACAGTGGCATCCTGAATACACAGACCTCCCATCCAGCATGTATTATGGAGAGGTATATATCCACATGAGAAAAGTCTTAAGCTATGAGTAGGCTGTAAACTAAATATCAGGGGATCTCAAAATGAATGAATAAAGGAAGATTGCAGTCTGAAGCCGAGTGCAAATTAAAGGGAACCTGTCATGTCCCCATTGCACCATAAACTAAGTTATGGTGTTAGGGAAGATGAAACGGAGCTGAAAGAAGTATTTTTTATATTCGCTTGCTCCCGTGATCCTGCAGTGTCCCCCTTTGAAAATCATGTTGACATTGCAAATCTGACTTGTATGGGAGAGCGTGCGCACGGCACTCTGCAAAAAGAGTCCTTACCCTTTTTGTTTTTAGGACTATAATTCCAGTATCATGGTCTAACAGTTCCGCTTATCAGTCACTGGAATTAAGCTACTTTATACATAGAATTTTGTTATATCCATTCTAGGATTGACAGGGGTGGATGAGTATAGTCCATCTGCCAATAGAAGAGAGATGGGATCCCTGTTAACAAAGGCAGATTGGATATTGAATTATCTTTCTCCCCCCTTTTGTTGCTAATTATATGAGATGTTGCCTAGTCGATCTAGTAACTGGTCTTTTCATTGTTATGAGAATTTGAGTATTATGTTAGATGATCTATTAGCTCAATTGTATTTTTAAATTTAGGAATAAAATTTAAGAGTATTCCGGAGAAAGGCAAAATTAATGTTTCCATTTATTGCCAATATTCCAATCGCCCATCTAAATCATCAAATTGAACTTCAGCACCTTTTTTTGCCACCCTGCGCCACGGCTGCATTCCAGTCAGCTTCATATTTACACATTGTTATTTACAATTGCTGATGGGAAGTACAAAAACTACATCTCCTACAATGCCCCATTGCCAATTACTGATGAGCATGCATTCACAACTATACAAACTGTGTCGTCATTACAGAATTTAAAGGCACTGAGCATGCCTGACCAGTAAAATAGCGTAGCCCATAGGTCATAACCATCGGATACCAATGGAGAACTAAGCAGTGGGAGGACACAGGTAAAGCAATATCTCTGCAGCTTTGTAAAACAAGATATCACAATGTATTGTAAAATTACATAATATTGCTTTATGAAGCATATACATTGTACGCTGAATCACTGGAATACTCCATTAAGTTTTAGCTACTCTCTCAGTGATACTCTTCTTCCATAAGGCCCCTTGCACACTGCCGTAGGCATTTTAAGTGTGCCCGCCGATGCTGTAAAAACTCGTGAACGGGCACACAAATTAAATGTTTGTGCCGGTTCAGATGGCGCAGACCTCTGCTAAGCTGTCTCCCCCTTCCCTCCCCCTCTCTCCTCCCCTCTCGCTGTTTGAAATGTGAGGGGGCAGGGCTAAGCTCTTGCCCCCTCCTCTTGTCCGCAACCAGCAATGAGAGGGGTGGAGCTTAGCTCCACCTCTGTTCTGCCCCCTCCCATTGCAAACAGCCAGAGGGCAGAAGAGAAGGGGGAAGGAGTTTAGCAGTCACGTTGCTAAACTCCCTCCCACCTCCGGCAGCTGTCATTGGCTCGCATAGGAGTCTATGCAGCGACCAACGTATTCCGGGCAGAAAGATAGTTCCAGGACTATCTTTTCTGCCTGGTGTAAAACCGCCCAGCGCTATAATGGCCAGCAGGGCGCTTTTACGCCGCGGGCATACGTCTGTTATCTGATGCATTGGAATCCAATGCATCAGATAGTAGCGTATATCCGCCGGCCCTGAAAACTGTATACGTTATACACTCATGTAAATAAGCCCTAAGAGAGGTTAGAAGGGATCTCTTTTCAGTAAGCGATATATAATATAGTTACATGCAATTTGTTATAACTAAGACTGTGCATATGCTAACCTATTTAAAATACTTCAGTTACATTTTTAGTGTATTGATTACATTGATGCTTTTCATGATCTAATATGATTTAGTATTTATTATAACCCAGCAGTTTATAATTTTACAGTCAACTGAGGACAGATTGTATTGCAAAGTCACTGCAACCTTTCTCGCAATGTATGTAATTATTAAGAAAGATGCGGAAGCAGTAATGGAATTCTAAAGCATGAGAATCTAGGTCATTTTTTGTGTAATTGGAAGATATTCATAAATCCAAAGTGGTTTATAAATATACATTAAGTTTTGCAGAGAATTTAATAAACAAAGTTTTCATGAAACCTGACATAAATGCTCCACTCGCACACAATGATCATATATTCCTGCTAACAGCAGGTCTTCAATAGTCTATGCCAAAATGTTTTATTGTACAAAACAAGGTACTAAAAAAACCCATAAGGGCACACAATATATTTAAATAAGCTGGAATTATTAGCTTTCAAATAATTCTTTTCTTCTCGCAGTGCTTCCACCTACTCAGCTTCCTTCAATTCTGTAAAGCAGCTATATTTGGCCATATGAATTTTCACCTGCTGGTGAAGATACCTCATAGGGTTCACAGACAAAGCCAGCAGAAAGTTTACTTTGCATTTTAAAGGCTACTATTTACCAGCCAGGGCAATCAAATAGGTAGCACTAATATAGTACTGGCGCACATAGAACATGATGTGCTAATTTTATTTGAATATGTGCAGATTGAAAGCATAAGTAGCATTTAATGTGATGCTCCCTTTTCTTAAATCTGAATACTTCGTACATAGCTACTATGAATGCAATATAATCAGCAAGGACAAACCGATGAAAAAGACGATGTAGAGAGCAAGACCCAACCCCTAGCTATAGAGAATAACTGATCAGAAATACAGAAGAGAAAAGTCGTTTGTCGCTTTTCTCTAAACAAGTCAACAATCTGTTTACAAAGTTGGAGATATTAGAAATATACACCAAGTGGAAGAATTTGATATTGCACACAAATATTTTGATTGTGCTCCCAATGGCTGACTTGAAAAGGCATGTAAGAGGGTCCATTTTAGTGCATGGCCCGTGACCCTGACCCTATAGCCTACCCGAGGATTTCGCAGTAATGGTTGGTGGCAGACACCACACAATTCAATGGAATAGCAGATTGTAGCACAAAGTATAATGTTTACAAAGAGTGGCATACAACCTAGTGGTTTCAGTCTCTAACACGCACACAGCCTGAAGGTTACAGTATCTGTTGAGCTTATAGAGCAGAGCAATTGTGGGCTTGAAGCTCAGTTCATGGTCTTTGGTCACACTTACAGGCAGGAATAGCCAGGCTTTCTCCTACCCTTGGTAGAAGGACACTCTAGAAATTGTCTGAAACATCTTGAAGGATTCGCAGGCCCTTTGCTGGTCATGGAGCACTTTCTCTGGCAGACACAAGATGACACAACACTCTGGTTCAGGGACAAGGTGCTGTAGGAGGTCCGCAACCACTCAGCAGGGTTCGCAGGGTTTCTGCTTCTTTAGGGAAGGACAAATGCTGACAAGGCCTAACTTCTGTGCACAGACCTCTTTTAGATCTTGTCACTCTGTGCGCTACTTATCTTGCACCTGATAGGTTCGCTGTAGGCTCTCAATATACACATTCTACTTATTCCCTCGGTTGTGCCAAAAACACTCATTACATAGTCTGACTGCACCCTAGCATGGAGCCTGACTGACGTTAGACTACTACATCCATAGAACTGACCATAGGCCTCACCAGCCCATCGTACCCATTTATACATAGTGCAAACATCACAGCAACTGTTAAAGACAGAGTACTTGCAAATAAAAGCATATAAGCAATATATTGGCATAATCCATAAACATAACATTAATGGCTGCTAACTTAATTTGTGCATCAAACAGCTCAAATGTACAGCAAGGAGGGATCCGTCTGCATGTGTTGTTGTGTAGAGGGTGCTAATCAATGTTTAGGCACTCATTTACAGGTATTCCCATTTTAGGCATTTTGGCATATCCACAGCATATGCCATAATTGCCTGATAGGTTAGGGTTCCACCACTGGAAGAGGAGGGGTCAAGTGACCCACATTTGCACAGCTGAAGAAGAATGGTCAAGTGACCCATATAACACAGCTGCCCTTACCCCAGCCTGACTGAAGAAGTGGCTTTCCACCTCAAGATGCATTTTATGCTGGTTTATTACTTTTAGCATTCAATAAAGAAGAATTGATCCTTTACTTCACCTTGTTTAAAAGGTCTCACTTGGAAGGCCGCACCATGCACCAGATATTTTCTCACACCTCTTCATTCTATGCCCACCTCCAGTAGATATACACTTGGCTGGCAGTGTAAGGGGCTTTCCACAAGAGGTAAACACAGACACTATGAAGTGCGAGGAGGAAACACTGTCCCCTTGACATCACCACCCAAAAAACAGCCCCTATACATAGGGGATAGTCGGTAGGGGGTAGTGAGTAGGGGTGAGCCTATCTCTTCAAAGGTCCTAGAAAACACTAGGAGCTCTGCAGGGTTTGTAACTGCATCACAGACAGAGACGCGAAGCAGAAAGTGTTGCGGAGTACAGTGTGTGGCTGTTAGCTGGAAGTGCTGAATGAAGAGCCACTGACGGGACGTTGGAGTCTAAAGGAAGCCTACTGAGGGGACTGCAAGCTACAAGGAAGACAATGCTGTAAGTGCTGCACCAGGAGAAGGCCCTTGCATCACTGGACAGAACTACAGAAGATCATCCACAGAGGACATCCGAATAGTGGGGATTTTCTTTGCGAGCGGCAAACTGTGGGTGAGATCGGCTCCTATACAAGTAGTAGCGTGCACACTGATAGAGACTAAATAAGACACAACTCTTTTATATAGGGGGACGGTGCAGCTGTGGTTCAATTTAGGGGCTGTGCTCACAGGAGAGGGATTGAAACAAAGCTATATACTATCGCGACTTCTTGGAAAAAGAGGCATTGGGGTTTATTTTTCATTGTTTTTGGCTATAAGGCACAGATAGTGTGAACATCTGCCTCCAAACAGCTGTATACTATATTATGTGAACCATATACAAGTGTGATAAAGATATCTGTTATAGAGTTTCATCTATAGCATCTTCGGAATAGTTCTGTTATCATAGAATTTGCACCAAGTAGCGCTATTAGGATTTATCTAACGAGATAGTGTTGCATAACTATATGGTAAAGTTGAAGTACACATTTACATCTCTATTGTTGTTTATTCAAGCCTTTGTGTTTACAAATAAACGATTGCTTATCGTTTGTACCTTCATAGTATGCATGGTATTCCTGTAACTTGTATCGCATTACCACCTGCAACAGCAGCACTTCCATTTAGTCTATTGACTATTGTCTATTGACTATGGTCTATTGACCTAATCCTATGGTCTCACTATAGCTTTAACCATCAGGTACCACTATAGAACTGCTTCACCTATCCTTTTCATTACTCTCCATATAATTGATGTTTGCACATGTCATTTCTTGTATTGGTTATGCTGTAGTCTCTCTCATTAATTTATACAGCATTAAGCCATGAGAAACAAGAACTCCTTGAATATACTGATTATTAGTAAAAAGGCATTGCTCGGAAAGATGGATTGAGAAATATAAATAAGAATATGGAATTGCATACCAACATGTGACTAAACATACATTAACCCTTTCCAATCCAATTTGTATCGTGGTTTTCCTAGGGGGCTTACTCTTTTTCTGCCATTATACAACAGCACTATCTGCTGGCTAAAGCCAGAACTGCATGAGGTGACACGTTGGATAGGCTCTGATAGCAGAGAGGCTGGCAATATACAGTAAGAGAACCCCGATGGACGTCTTCCAACATTGGAGCTGTACAGCCTTAAATCATAATGTTGTTAGACGTCAGACAGTGGATTGGAAAGGGTTAAAGTCCAGTATGAGGATAGCACTATACTGCTCAAAGGTTCATTTGTCTTATTGAAATTTATGCCACCACAGTAATGCACAATAACATTTTGGGCTCCTCCCAGTCCTTCCTCGGGCTAGATTCAATGAGTGTCCCAGAAGGTGTATTGCATGTACTTATAATTAGAGATGAGCGAGCACCAAAATGCTCGGGTGCTCGTTACTCGGGACGAAATTTTCGCAATGCTCGAGGGTTCGTTTCGAATAACAAACCCCATTGAAGTCAATGGGCGACCCGAGCATTTTTGTATTTCGCCGATGCTCGCTAAGGTTTCCATGTGTGAAAATCTGGGCAATTCAAGAAAGTGATGGGAACGACACAGCAACGGATAGGGCAGGCGAGGGGCTACATGTTGGGCTGCATCTCAAGTTCACAGGTCCCACTATTAAGCCACAATACCGGCAAGAGTGGGCCCCCCCCCCCCCCCCAACAACTTTTACTTCTGAAAAGCCCTCATTAGCAATGCATACCTTAGCTAAGCACCACACTACCTCCAACAAAGCACAATCACTGCCTGCATGACACTCTGCTGCCACTTCTCCTGGGTTACATGCTGCCCAACCCCCCTCCCCCCTGCACGACGCAGTGTCCACAGCGCACACCAAACTGTCCCTGCGCAGCCTTCAACTGCCCTCATGCCACACCACCCTCATGTCTATTTATAAGTGCGTCTGCCATGAGGAGGAACTGCAGGCACACACTGCAGAGGGTTGGCACGGCTAGACAGCGACCCTCTTTAAAAGTGGTGGGGCGATAGCCCACAATGCTGTACAGAAGCAATGAGAAATATAATCCTGTGCCACCGCCATCAGGAGCTGCACACGTGGGCATAGCAATGGGGAACCTATGTGCCACACACTATTTATTCTGTCAAGGTGTCTGCATGCCCCAGTCAGACTGGTAATATGTACCTTAACAGTAACCGCGTTGGTGGTAATGTGGTGGTGACTGCGGACCTAGTGGCGCGGTTTTATTTTGTTGGTTTTCGGAATGTGGCCAGGATTAAGTTGGCCGTGGCGGGGGATGTTTTTGAGGCACTATGTGTCCTCTCCACGTGTCCGTGGTTATATGCACCTTAACAGTAACCGCGTTGGTGGGAAATGGCCTCGCCGCCATCATGTCTTTGGGAAGCCTCTGTTTCCACACCCCAGAGACATACCATTAGCAGCGGTATAGGCAGAGCCCATAATTCGTAACATTTCAGCCGTAGCATTAGGACAGGCCCCACTAACATATCACTAGCAGCATTATAGGGGGAGCACAGTATTAGTTCCATTTCAGTAATAGTAGCACTCAAGACAGGCCCCAGTAACAATTCCGAAGCAGCAGTATAGGAGGAGCATAGTCTAAGTTCCATTTAAGTAATAGTAGCAGCCTACACAGGCCCCAGGAACAATTCCGAAGCAGCAGTATAGTGGGAGCGCAGTCTTAGTTCCATTTCAGTAGCTGCAGTATAGCCAAGGCCCAAGTTACATTTATGTAGCTAAAGTGTAGGCCAACCCCACACACCTTTCTGTACCATGAGTGCAGGCGAAGAACATAGAAATTGCTATGATTACACTGTAGGTGAGGGCCCCAAAAAATTGGTGTACCAACAGTACTAATGTACCTCAGTAAAAATTGGCCATGCCCAACCAAGATGGCAGGTGAAACCCATTAATCGCTTTGGTTAATGTGGCTTAAGTGGTAACTAGGCCTGGAGGCAGCCCAGTTTAACGAAAAATTGTTTCAAGTTAAAGTTCCAACGCTTTTAAGAGCATTGAAACGTATAAAAATTGTTTAGAAAAATTATATGAGTGAGCCTTGTGGCCCTAAGAAAAATTGCCCGTTCAGCGTGATTACGTGAGGTTTCAGGAGGAGGAGCAGGAGGAGGAGGAATATTAGACACAGATTGATGAAGCAGAAATGTCCCCGTTTTGGATGGTGAGAGAGAACGATGCTTCCATCCGCGGGTGCAGCCTACGTATTGCTTAGGTATCGCTGCTGTGCGCTGGTGGAGAAGAGAAGTCTGGGGAAATCCAGCCTTTGTTCATCTTGATGAGTGTTAGCCTGTCGGCACTGTCGGTTGACAGGCGGGTACGCTTATCTGTGATGATTCCCCCAGCCGCACTAAACACCCTCTCCGACAAGACGCTAGCCGCAGGACAAGCAAGCACCTCCAGGGCATACAGCGCTAGTTCAGGCCACGTGTCCAGCTTCGACACCCAGTAGTTGTAGGTGGCAGAGGCGTCACGGAGGACGGTCGTGCGATCGGCTATGTACTCCCTCACCATCCTTTTACAGTGCTCCCGCCGACTCAGCCTTGACTGGGGAGCGGTGACACAGTCTTGCTGGGGAGCCATAAAGCTGTCCAGGCCCTTAAAGACTGTTGCACTGCCTGGGCTGTACATGCTGCTCGATCTACGCACCTCCCCTGCTACCTGGCCCTCGGAACTGCGCCTTCTGCCACTAGCGCTGTCGGATGGGAATTTTACCATCAGCTTGTCCGCCAGGGTCCTGTGGTATAGCAACACTCTCGAACCCCTTTCCTCTTCGGGAATGAGAGTGGGAAGGTTCTCCTTATAGCGTGGGTCGAGCAGTGTGTACACCCAGTAATCCGTAGTGGCCAGAATGCGTGTAACGCGAGGGTCACGAGAAAGGCATCCTAACATGAAGTCAGCCATGTGTGCCAGGGTACCTGTACGCAACACATGGCTGTCCTCACTAGGAAGATCACTTTCAGGATCCTCCTCCTCCTCCTCCTCAGGAAATAAACACTGAAAGGATGACAGGCAAGCAGCAGGGGCACCGTCAGCAGTGGACCAAGCTGTCTCTTCCCCCTCCTCCTCATCCTCCTCATGCTCCTCCTCCTCCTCCTGAATGCGCTGAGATATAGACAGGAGGGTGCTCTGACTATCCAGCGACATACTGTCTTCCCCCGCCTCCGTTTCCGAGCGCAAAGCATCTGCCTTTATGCTTTGCAGGGAACTTCTCAAGATGCATAGCAGAGGAATGGTGACGCTAATGATTGCAGCATCGCCGCTCACCACCTGGGTAGACTGCTCAAAGTTTCCAAGGACCTGGCAGATGTCTGCCAACTAGGCCCACTCTTCAGAAAATAATTGAGGAGGCTGACTCCCACTGCGCCGCCCATGTTGGAGTTGGTATTCCACTATAGCTCTACGCTGCTCATAGAGCCTGGCCAACATGTGGAGCGTAGAGTTCCACCGTGTGAGCACGTCGCACAGCAGTCGGTGCACTGGCAGATTAAAGCGATGTTGCAGGGTGCGCAGGGTGGCAGCGTCCGTGTGGGACTTGCGGAAATGTGCGCAGAGCCGGCGCACCTTTACGAGCAGGTCTGACAAGCGTGGGTAGCTTTTCAGAAAGCGCTGAACCACCAAATTAAAGACGTGGGCCAGGCATGGCACGTGCGTGAGGCTGCCGAGCTGCAGAGCCGCCACCAGGTTACGGCCGTTGTCACACACGACCATGCCCGGTTGGAGGCTCAGCGGCGCAAGCCAGCGGTCGGTCTGCTCTGTCAGACCCTGCAGCAGTTCGTGGGCCGTGTGCCTCTTATCTCCTAAGCTGAGTAGTTTCAGCACAGCCTGCTGACGCTTGCCCACCGCTGTGCTGCCACGCCGCGCGACACCGACTGCTGGCGACGTGCTGCTGCTGCTGACACATCTTGATTGCGAGACAGAGGTTGCGGAGGAGGAGGAGGGTGCTTTAGTGGAGGAAGCATACACCGCCGCAGATACCAGCACCGAGCTGGGGCCCGCAATTCTGGGGGTGGGTAGGACGTGAGCGGTCCCAGGCTCTGACTCTGTCCCAGCCTCCACTAAATTCACCCAGTGTGCCGTCAGGGAGATGTAGTGCCCCTGGCCGCCTGTGCTTGTCCACGTGTCCGTTGTTAAGTGGACCTTGGCAGTAACCGCGTTGGTGAGGGCGCGTACAATGTTGCGGGAGACGTGGTCGTGCAGGGCTGGGACGGCACATCGGGAAAAGTAGTGGCGACTGGGAACTGAGTAGCGCGGGGCCGCCGCCTCCATCATACTTTCGAAGGACTCCGTTTCCACAACCCTATACGGCAGCATCTCAAGGCTGATAAATTTGGCTATGTGGACGGTTAACGCTTGAGCGTGCGGGTGCGTGGCGGCGTACTTGCGCTTGCGCTCCAACAGTTGCGCTAGCGACGGCTGGACGGTGCGCTGACAGACACTGGTGGATGGGGCCGAGGACAGCGGAGGTGAGGGTGTGGGTGCAGGCCATGAGACGGTAGTGCCTGTGTCCTGAGAGGGGGGTTGTTTCTCAGTGGCAGGTTGGGGCACAGGGGGAGAGGCAGTGGTGCAAACCGGAGGTGGTGAACGGCCTTCGTCCCACCTTGTGGGGTGCTTGGCCATCATATATCTGCGCATGCTGGTGGTGGTGAGGCTGTTGGTGGTGGCTCCCCGGCTGATCTTGGCGCGACAAAGGTTGCACACCACTGTTCGTCGGTCGTCAGGCGTCTCTGTGAAAAACTGCCAGACTTTAGAGCACCTTGGCCTCTGCAGGGTGGCATGGCGCGAGGGTGCGCTTTGGGAAACAGTTGGTGGATTATTCGGTCTGGCCCTGCCTCTACCCCTGGCCACCGCACTGCATCTTGCAACCTGCCCTGCTGCTGCCCTTGCCTCCCCCTCTGAAGACCTGTCCTGAGTAGGCGTTGCAAACCAGGTGGGGTCAGTCACCTCATCGTCCTGCTGCTCTTCCTCCGAATCCTCTGTGCGCTCCTCCCTCGGACTTACTGCCCTCACTACTACCTGACTGCAAGACAACTGTGTCTCATCGTCATCGTCCTCCTCACCCACAGAAAGGTCTTGAGACAGTTGGCGGAAGTCCCCAGCCTCATCCCCCGGACCCCGGGAACTTTGCAATGGTTGTGCATCAGTGACGATAAACTCCTCTGGTGGGAGAGGAACCACTGCTGCCCAATCTGAGCAGGGGCCCGAGAACAGTTCCTGGGAGTCTTCCCGCTGCTGAGCATGTGTCATTGGAGTGGAGTGAGGAGGCTGGGAGGAAGGAGGAGCAGCAGACAGAGGATTCGGATTTGCAGCAGTGGATGGCGCAGAACTGTGGGTGGACGATAGGTTGCTCGAAGCACTTTCTGCCATCCACGACAGGACCTGCTCACACTGCTCATTTTCTAATAAAGGTCTCCCGCGTGGACCCATGAATTGTGAGATGAATGTCGGGACGCCAGAAACGTGCCTCTCTCCTAATCGCGCAGCAGTCGGCTGCGATACACCTGGATCAGGAGCTTGGCCTGTGCCCACACCCTGACTTGGGCCTCCGCGTCCTCGGCCGCGTCCATGTCCTCTAGGCCTACCCCTACCCCTCAGCATGCTGTATTACCAGTGATTTGATTTCCCAGGCAGGAAAGAAATTGGCGCAAGCCTGCAGGCCAAATATACTTTTTTCCCTTTTTTTTAAAAGGAAAGGCCCACTGCGTCTATTCAATGAATAATAAGTTTAATAACTGTGTTGTGCCCCTGCAAATGTGTCACAGAACTTTAGTGTTGCAGAGTTATTAACTAGAGCAGAGCAAGGAATTTCACAGGCAGGAAAGAAAGTGGCGCAAGCCTGCTGTAAAACGTAGCTGGCTGCGTCTGATTTTTTTACGTTCTCCACGCAGCACACACGTACCCAGAGCCCTGAGGAGTGTCAGAGGCAGGCCAAATATACTTTTTTCCCTTTTTTTTAAAAGGAAAGGCCCACTGCGTCTATTCAATGAATAATAACTGTGTTGTGCCCCTGCAAATGTGTCACAGAACTTTAGTGTTGCAGAGTTATTAACTATGGCAGAGCAGGTATTTCCCAGGCAGGAAAGAAATTGGCGCAAGCCTGCAGTCAACCGTAGCTGGCTGCGTCTGATTATTTTTATGTTCTCCACGCAGCACACACGTACCCAGAGCCCTTAGGACTGACAGAGGCAGGCCAAATATAATTTTTTCACTTTTTTTAAAAGGAAAGGCCCACTGCGTCTTTTCAATGAATAATAACTGTGTTGTGCCCCTGCAAATGTGTCACAGAACTTTAGTGTTGCAGAGTTATTAACTAGAGCAGAGCAAGGAATTTCACAGGCAGGAAAGAAAGTGGCGCAAGCCTGCTGTAAAACGTAGCTGGCTGCGTCTGATTTTTTTACGTTCTCCGCGCAGCACACACGTACCCAGAGCCCTGAGGAGTGTCAGAGGCAGGCCAAATATACTTTTTTCCCTTTTTTTTAAAAGAAAAGGCCCACTGACTATATTCAATCAATAATATATGTCTTCTGGCCCTGCCTACACAATTCTGTCCCTGTAGTATCAATGCAGGGTGCAATGCTCTGCACAGCCGATTTTGAGAGAAAAAATAATAATGCAACACAGCTAACAGCAGCCTGCACAGTACTCCACACGGTTAAATGTGGCCCTAGAAAGGACCGTTGGGGTTCTTGAAGCCTACACTCACTCCTAACATTCTCCCTGCCTAACCACCACTTCTGTCCCTAATGCAGGGTGCAATGCTCTGCACAGCCGATTTTGAGAAAAAAATATATATATCCACTGCTAACAGCAGCCTGCACACAGGTAGATGTGGCCCTAAGAAGGACCGTTGGGGTTCTTGAAGCCTACACTCACTACAAACACTCTCCCTACAGCAACTCCAATACAACTGGACTTTCCCTCAGCTAACTCACAAGG
The DNA here is from genome assembly GCF_035609145.1 of Eleutherodactylus coqui. NCBI lineage: Eukaryota > Metazoa > Chordata > Amphibia > Anura > Eleutherodactylidae > Eleutherodactylus > Eleutherodactylus coqui. The sequence continues at coordinate 78,850,617 of NC_089845.1, forward strand.
CATCTGAGGCGAGCCGCGGGAGGGGCCGATTTTTATACTCGGGTGACATCTGATCTCCCCAGCCACTCACAGCAGGGGGGTGGTATAGGGCTTGAACGTCACAGGGGGAAGTTGTAATGCCTTCCCTGTCTTTTAATTGGCCAGAAAAGCGCGCTAACGTCTCAGAGATGAAAGTGAAAGTAACCCGAACACCGCGTGGTACTCGTTACGAGTAACGAGCATCCCGAACACGCTAATATTCGCCCGAGCATCAAGCTCGGACGAGTACGTTCGCTCATCTCTACTTATAATCAACATGTGTTTGGGAACTACACCTATTAGAAAAGTGACTTTTGATGTGTACCTGAAAATAGTTTATTTGTGTGCTGCTGCCCAACACTCCTATATAATTGGATCATTTAACAGTTGACTGTCCAAACTTCTCTTTAAAGGGGTGGCCTTATCACATAAATACATTTAATCGGAAAGCCACCACTGCAATCTACTGATCACTCTGTGTTTGGCTCCTAAGACAACTGATTTTGCCACAGGAAAACTCATTAGGCTATGTAGCATTATGAAGCGGTGCTGTTGAGTCTTTGGCTTGTCCTATTTCACCTACTTGTAGACTAATAATACTTTTATCATATCACGATTTTTTTATGCGTCTGACCTAAATAGTTGTAGCCTGATTATTTATTTATGTTTTTGCAAATCTGAAGTGAACATGGTCTCCAAACATCAAGGGATGAGTGTTAAAGTCTCTGAGTTACAGAAACAGTCAAGTCAGCTCCATACATCATGGATGTGCCATAAATGTCTATAATAAGTGGAGCCCTTTAAGTATAGAAGAAGAGGTATCTACAACGGGATCTAAGTCAAATAAATGTTGCATTAACCCCTTCCTAAATAAGAAAAAAATCCCAGCACTTCCTTAAAAAGTTTAACTTTATTAGAAATTCCTAAAAAATGACAAAGGTAGTAACTGTGCACAAAAGCCCCTACGCGTTTCAAGCTTTACCACTAGAGATGAGCGAGCATGCTTGTCCGAGCTCGATGCTCGTTTGAGCATTAGCATTCTCGAAAGTACTCGTTACTCGAGAAAATTTCACCCTCTCCTCCCCACATGTTTACTGGCTTTTTTAGCCAATGAATATGTAGGGAAAGCTTTAGCTCCTCCTGCTATGACGTGCCAACCCTGTGCACGTCTATAGCAGTTATTGGCTGGCCGGAACAGGTGACCTGGGATCATAAAACTTCAGGTCACCTGATGCTTGCCTCACACGGAGGCTCGATTAGCTGAGGGACAGAGCTGCTGTGAATTAGGTAGAGCGATAGTGTAGGTTAGAAGGAGCGTTTAGGCAGGGATCCATATTCAAAGAACCCAACAGTCCTTTTCAGGACTACAACTCCACTTTTGTGCATCATCAGTTTGGCTGCCTGGGACCAGTAGTGCGCACAAAGCATTCACAAGCATCCCGGCTGTATACTGCATACTGTTACCGGTTCTATACAGTATACTGCTACTAGTGTACACAGACTATATAGGAACTAACAAATGTCCTCTCATTTTTCATTTTTTTATTTGTTTGTGTAGAAGACTGTACACATTTTTCACTGTCTTTTTTTTGCTATAGTGTACGCAAAATATCCCAGTGTGTGTCTTGTCGATCCACACTATATAACCAGACTGTACACATTTTTCACGGTCTCTTTTTTTGCTATAGTGTATGCAAAATACTCCAGTGTGTGTCCTGTTCATCCACACTATATTACCAGACTGTACACATTTTTCACGGTCTCTTTTTTGCTATAGTGTACACGAAATACCTCACAGTTTGCGTAGCTTTTTGACGCAGTGCATTATACAACATGATCAAGACTAGGGGTAGGGGTGGAGGACGAGGACGTGGGCATCCGAATGAGGGTGCTGCAGCACTGCCGTGGGGAAGCTTCACCAGGCCATGCTAAAACTCCTTAGGCTTAGGTGACAAGAGGCACACCACCCAAGAGCTGTTACAGGGTTTGATGGAGAAGACAGATCTGTGGCTTTCGTCGCTGAACCTTCAACCAGGCATGGTCGTGTGTGACAATGGGCGTAACCTGGTGGCGGCTCTGCAGCTTGGCAAACTAACACACGTGCCATGCCTGGCCCATGTGTTCAATCTGGTGGATCAGCACTTTCATAAAAAGTACCCCAATTTGTCTGAGCTGCTCAGCAAGGTGCGTCGCATGTGCGCACACTTCAGAAAGTCCACCACAGATGCTGCCACCCTCAGGACACTGCAACAGCGCTTCCAGCTGCCAGTTCACTAACTGTTGTGTGATGTGCCCACACGCTGGAATTCAACTTTGCACATGCTGGCCAGGGTTTACGAGCAGCTTAGAGCCATTGTTGAATACCAACTGCAACATGCCCGTCGGAGTGGTAGTCTGCCTCCGCACTTCACAGAGGAGTGGGCATAGATGTCTGACATATGTCAGGTGTTAGGTAACTTAGAAGAGTCAACACAAATAGTGAGCAGCGATGCGGCCATTATCAGGGTCACCATCTCGCTGCTTTGCCTGCTGAGAAGGTTGCTGCTAAGCATTAAGGCTGATGCTTTATGGATATAACAGGAGATGGGGGATTATAATATGTCGCTTGATAGCCAGACCACCCTCACGTCTGTTTCTCAGCGTGTATTGGAGGAGGAGGAGGAGGAGGAGGAGGGGGAAGAGACTGCTGCCCACACTGCAGAGGGTACCCATTCTACTTCCTTCACATCTGTTCAGCGTATATGGGCTGAAGAGGAGGAGGAGGAGGAGACTGAGAGTCATTCTCCTAGTGAAAACAGCGATGTGTTGCATACTGGGACTCTAGCACACATGGCTGACTTCATGTTAAGCTGCCTTTCCCGTGACCCTCACGTTAGACACATTCTGGCCAACACAGATTACTGGATGTTCACCCTTCTCGACCCACGGTATAAGAAGAACTTTTCCACTCTCATTCCCAAAGAGGAAAGGAGTACGAGAGTGATACAATACCACAAGGCCCTGGTGGAAAAGCTGATACTAAACTTCCCATCTGACAATGCTAGCAGTAGAGGACGTAGTTCAGTGGACCAACTTGCAGGGAAGATGAGGGGAACAGGCAGCATGTCCAGCGCAGGCAGGGAAACACTCTTCAAGGCCTTTGCCAGCTTTATGGCACCCCAGCCAGACTATGTCACCACTCCCCAGTCTAGGCTGAGTAGGAGTGAACACTGTAAAAAAAATGGTGAGGTAGTACATAGCTGACCGTACCAACGTCCTCTGTGATCCCTCTGCTCCATACAACTATTGGGTGTCAAAGCTGGATGAAAATCTGGTGTGCAACTTAAAAATTAAAAAAAGTCTCCCTATGTAGCAATTTCTTTTTTCTATCACCTCCACGAATAGGGTTAAAAAGCCTAAGTTTACATCTTGGCTGGGAAGGGGTTCCCGCAAATGGACATAAAAATATGTCCAAGGGATGGCGCAGGCTTAGAAGCTGAGCCTTCGCCATCTGCAGTGGGAGCTGGCTGTGACTGATAGACGGCCTCTCTCTGCAACAATGGAAATCGGTGAGATCACCTCTATCCCTGTTGTTAACCCCTTACATGCTGCAATCAATGTTTATTGCAGCATGTAAAGGGTTGACAGAGGGAGGGCGTTCTCTCTGTGACTTCAGACAATGGTGTCAGGGTCTGCCATGTTTTTTTTTTTTTAGCAAAGATACTTTTCTTGTTTATTTTGTCTCCCAAAAAATGTGATTAAAAAAAGCCATATGTACCCAAAAAATTGTACCAACTAAAACCCTCACAGAGCTTTGTTGATGGAAAAATAAAGTAATGGGACTACGATGCAAAAAAAAAAATAATGTCTAAAAAAGAAGTGGAAAAAAACTTTAAAAAATATTCTTTGTATTATCATAATCATACCAACTCACAAAAAAATCTGTCGATGACGCTGCATGATTAGCGCTGTAAAAAATGGCAGAACTGAGATTTTTTTTCTCCCTGTCTACCAAAAAAAATGTAATACATTACATTATATGTACCCAGAAATGGGACCAGTAAAAACTACAGCTCACCACACAAAAAAAAAAAAACCAGCATATAGCCGTGTAGACGGAAAAAAAGTTATGGCTTTTCAAGTGTGTAGATGGAAATCCCCAAAACCATCATTGTGTCCTTAGGATCAAAATAGACCACGTCACTAAGGAGTCAAAGAGTATTCCTATTGCATAAAGTGATGTATATTGATAGGACATCAATCACTTTAGGATTGGTACGGTCCAACCTCTCGGACCTCTAGGAAATGGAGTCTCTGCAGTAATAAATCTATCCCCTTCACAACCTTTCCCTGCACAATGGTGCCTGGCCATTTTCTGTGCAGCAAAAGTGCAATACAGCTCCATTTAAAGAGAACCGGTCATGGTATAGAATCTACAAGGCTGGCTGCAATGCTCTGCAGCTGCAGCCCTGCCAATTCTATGCCTTTGTTTTTTTTGTTTTTTTTTATTTGATGCTTCCTTTTGCCTGGATGGGCTTATCATAGCTCCACCTCCCAACTCACTCAATGTGACCAGAAGGCAGGCAGAAATACTATCTTTTCTCCTTAGGTAGAGCACATACATGGTGAGTGATTGTTACAAGGCTTGTATAAAGAATCTAACTTTGACTTGAAGTAATGCTGCTTACCAGTAGGTGACACTGTGGAGGTATTATTCCATCTCCCTTATTTGCATATTACCCAGAGAAGCATAAATGGCCTTTTGAGTCTCCTCTATCACGTCTAGGTGCTCTCCCTAAGGAGAAAAGATAGCGTTTCTGACTCCCATCCCAGGCCTCTCACTAGTCAAGCCACAATACTGCTGAACACTGATGAGGGGTGAAAACCATGAAACAGCTGTATGTGCATGGTTTCTGGCTTTTCTTTCAATTCCTGGTCATTGTTACAAGGCTTGTATAAAGAGTCTGACTTTGACTTGAAGGAATGCTGCCTTCCAATAGGTGGCACTGTGGAGGTATTATTCTGTCTTCCCTTATTTGCAGAAGGCAGTCGATACTGCTCTCTCAATGGATAATGACAGACTGTCAATCCAGTCCAATATTACCTATTGCAAATGAGTGATGGTGACCACCCACCTCACACATTAAGCACACCAGGAGCCGAAACTATAGAGAGGGCAATGGGAGATGAGTATAAAAACCACAGGAATAGTGCAAGCGAGTTGGGGCAAGTCCTATCTCTTCTCAGGTGTAGTATTCATGCCCGAGAAAACAGCTTTAGCAAACTAAATCATCGAAATCAATGCTTTCATTTTGTACCGTTAAGCGACCGTGATTATCACGGCCGCATAACAGGACAAACACTCGCCTATGTGTTTAAGTCCTTAGTTGTGCTGCCAGCATCAGATGTTTCTGAAGTCAGAGCCTATTCCACACATCTAGCTGGCTTTTGGAGATTAAGGTTTCCCATTTCTGAATGTTTATAGCTACCATTTGCTTTAGTACCCAAGAATACGCCAGCAGCATGAGAGTCACATATGGTTTATGAGGTATATGGTTGGAAAATATTGCTGAACAGCTAATAAACTGATATTCTCTCATAATGTGTACGTGGAAGGGGGATAAATCAAATGTTTTATTTTATTTTAGAAGTACAAAAGACACCACTTCATAGGGTAGACAGAAATAATACACCTCTTATCACAGATGCATTATTCCTTAATGTGATGACTCATCTATTATAATAGATGAGTCATCAAATTAAGGAAATTTAGATTTCTACAACTCCACTATCATTTGCATAGGTCTCAATTAAACCATCATTAAACAGTTCATTGAAGATAGTACTTTATCTTGCCCAGTTGCCACCTTTTTAACCTGCTGGACCATAAATCAAGAAAAACACATTCACAATCCCTTTATATTCACACAGTACATCTATTCCAGTACTTGTGATATTTGTTCATTTTGTACGGTAAGGAAAGGCTGATCAGGATTGTCCCTTAAAGAATATTGTTACAACGTCTGTTTGTGGATCCACTGTGTCGTCCTGCCGAGTGGGATGACCCTGCAAGATTGACAGCTGACACCGAGGCGAAGACTGAGCAAAAGCAGGTACTTGGTACAAAGAAGGAGAATGGGCCTTACCCTGAGCTCAGATGGATTAGATATCCCTTTCCTGGAGATACTACTGGTGGTGGAGAGGTCCAGGCTGCCTCTACTGATCCTGGCTTCTAGACCTACCTACCTGCCTGGTGAGGATGAGAGTCCAGAGGCAGATGTACTGAGCCGCACGGATTTGCAGGAATGGACATAAGATGGAAATTGGAGCCAGTCCTGATAATAGATACAGCAAATAGACAAACAAACAAAACCCAGCAGTGGAACATACAAGGAACTGGGAACCCAAAAATATAATATAAACTGGTAAAGGATACGCAGAGAACTGTATACAGACTGGATAGCTGCGCCAGCAGCTTGCATGCAGTCACCTAGGAAATGAACAACAACAGCAAGCATTGTGGGTAATGTCTGAAGGTTTTAAATAGGAGACTAATTGCAAATCTCCACAGGCTGGGAGGAGAAGCTAGACAAAGTAACCTTGTGAACGCTGGAAGAAACAAAAACAGAGTCAGGAGACAGGACGACGCCTTGGTCTGCAGGACCTAACAAATATTGTTTATCATTAAATCCAGCCTGCAATTATAAATTTTTTACATTTACATTTATTAAAAATGTTTCTATCCCCAGATATTCCAAGTCTAATGTCAGAGGAATCTTTTATGTTACTTTTCTAGCATCCTTTTCCCCTCTACAGTTATAAATGTACAAAATTCATCAAATATCCTAAGATGTTGATAAATTTGTCTAATCTTTAAGCTTGTCTAGAAATTTTCCTACACTTTTTAGGAGACGTTTTAAAAATCTCACTGCACTCAAGCTCCACTGTTTTTTCTAGACACTTTTAGTAAGGCTTAACATCTGTTTGTTTGTTTTTTTTGCAGACCAGAAGTAAATTTGTCTAAATTGATTTGCACCAAAAAGACACAACTTAGGCTGCTCTCACAACGGCCGCTTTTGACTGCAATTAGCACGACGTCCCGAGTGCAGCACTAATCGTGATACAACGCTCCCATTAAACTCAATGTGGCCTCGCAGACCTGCACTCAAATGTGGCATTTCTAATGCCGCGATTTTTGAGTGCTGTCTCTTTTAATGCACCTCATCACCTATCACAATGATGGGGTGTGTTAAAAAACACTATCAAACGTTGTGACGTCTCTAGTGTAAATAGTGACTACGCTGGTCGTCACAAATTCATGACAATTATGAAAGTCCGTACAACAGAATTCTGGCATTAAAAAAGTCGTATACTTTTGAGCAAGCTGTTTCTGAGCAAAAATGTTTAACTTTTTTTGCCCTTTTTCTGAATCCTTTCTAAAAAAAAAAGTGGCTGAACCACCTTGCAAAAAAGTTACTCTAATTTATGCCAGAAACTGACTTTCTGGCACACAAATAGAGGAGCCCCAAATTTATTATGTTATGTGCATCCCTTAATAAATTTAGCACATAACATTTCAGCGATTTCGATTAAGTTGCTGTTGTTTGCTGTTTAGTTGTTCATGACCCTGAAGACTCCCTCTCTCTGTGTTTTTTGGTTTTGCACGGCTTCTTTCAGTTGTGTGATATCCATGCCAGTATCAGCTCTGACAGTATCAGCCATTGTGTCCTTTGGTGGCTAGGTCTTCTTTTGGCGCCAATCTGTCCAAACATTATAGTTTTTTCTAGCGACTCTGCTTGCATTACATGGCCAATATCCGTGAGCCTGAGCCGGGTCATCTTATCCTCCAGTGATATATCGGGTCTTATATAATTCAGGACTTCTCTGTTTGATTAAGACTGGTGGATAAAACATGTAGCTGGCTTTTGGACAGTAATATTCCCATTTATGAATGCTTATAAGTACCATTTGCGTTAGTACACAAGAATTAAGGGTAATTTAGTACTCTTAGGGGTAATTTATTAGCCTAAGTGTTTTTAGTTTTTGCAATGTTTCACAGTATTCTATACTGAAATAGAAATGCTAAAATTATGTTTAGGTTATGTAAACTTGCACCAAATTCATTGAAGAAGTTTGCATGCAGTACCAATTAGGAAGAAGCTCAAAGCTGACATGTTATGAACTACATTTTTGAAGATGTCTTATAAAATTGTAAATTCTTTGCTTCACTGGCCTGCTTTTGTGTAAACATCTTATATAAGACTTCAGTGCACTCAGCTGTCACAGAATTTATTCCTAAATTAAGCCATAATGTGGAACATTTTCTACAGTGTTTCTTGTACTTTGCTCTGGGAGCATAGGTATACAAACCTCAAGTAATATAGTAGTTTTATGTCAAGCTCTAGAACTCCAGCTTGTCCAGCAAGTGTGCACACAAGTCCCATACTTACTTTTAACTTGGAATAACTTGATGCTCTGGTAGTTTTAGGATTCAAATGAGAATATAAAAGCACCAAATCAATGAGAACAATTAAGGGAGGACCTGCTATGTACTATGTGGTATCTGGAGAGGTTGCTAGTCTAGAAGTCATGTTTTCTACTTGTTGACTATGGGTTCAAGGTAGAATCATAGAGGCGAACCACATTCTGTGCTGATTAGTTCATAATTAGAGATGAGCAAACGTGCTCGTTTAGAACAATTACTTGATTGAGCATCGCTTTTTTTCGAGTAACTGCCTAATTGGGTGAAAAGATTTGGGGGGCGCCGGGGGTGAGCGGCGGGGAAAGAGAGAGAGAGCTCCCCCCTGCTGCCCCCTGCTACCCACCGCTCCACCCCGGCGCTCCCCAAATCTTTTTGCCCGAGTAGGCAGTTACTCGAAAAAAGCGATGCTCGATCAAGTAATTGTCCTAAACGAGCACGTTCGCTCATCTCTATTCATAATATATCTTCTTAGGCATTAGGCCTCTTTTTAGCAAAGCCAGAATTCTGCTGCACACTGATGAGGGGAAACACTTCAAAACAGCTGTCTGTGCATGAAGTCTGGCTTTGCTTTCAATTCTTGGTCCTTGTTACAAGGCTTGTATAAAGAGTCTAACATTGACTTGAAGGAATGCTGCCTTCCAATAGGTGGCGCTGTGGAGGTATTGTTCCCTCTCCCTTATTTGCATATCTCCTTTTTTAAATGTAAAATGGTCAAATTCTGGCTATCTAGATCTACGATTAAAGAGGCAGTAGCATTTACATTATAGCTCCATTTCAGTGAAGTCAAAGTACTGGGTCAAATTGGTACTGGGCAAAGTAAAAAAATCATTTTGTTCTGTTACATGCCATAATTTGCTAGGTTGGAAATTCTTTTTAACACTTCAGGTATGTAAAGGGAATCAGGGGTTTGCTGCACATAGCACTCCAATCCCTTATATTATATGAAATAAATCTCCCCCAGATTTTGAACATGTTACACTGCCTGCATGTGAAGCCTGTTCGCAACCTTGAGTACCTGAATTTTTCTGTATCGCTGTTGGTCATGTGCAGTACAGGTTTTTTTTAATGATTGTATTTTCTGCTGCATCGCTTAGCGATGATGCGGGCACCCACGGCCCATGCACAATATTAATTGCGTATGGGCTGCCGGTTGGACGGCCTCCATTGACTTCAATGGAGGCCATCTGCGTGAAGTCAGCAGCAAAATAGAGAGTGCTGCGTTTTTTTCTCCACTCGCAGAATACGCAATTTGTATCAACGAGTATGGGTGAAAAAACGATTTTACCTGCCTTTCAACAAATGCGGTTTGCTGGACGCCAATTGCGGATTCCGCATTAGGAATACGGTTGTGTGAAGTTGGCCTTACTGATTCCCACAGCTTAAAGGAGCCTTCCTATCTTAGCCATATATGGCAGCGATCCGCTAACAAGCAAGCAAACACTTAATTTGTTGTCTGAGCAGATCTTTTGTGCTGCAAAAAAAATACTTATCGTCAACACATCTCCTCATGTAAGCCCTGTAAATAGTGGTAGGGGTGTGGGGGAAGCTGCTGAAATTGATGCAAGTGTACCTGGGACAAATAATCGTTCACCACCTGCATACAGGCAGATAGCATCAGATCATTTAATGGCATTCAAACTAGCTCAGTGCTTGTTGTCTGGTAGAGATGAGCGAGTATACTTGCTAAGGCACATTACTCGAGCGAGTAGTGCCTTAGCCGAGTATCTCTCCGCTCGTCTCTAAAGATTCGGGGGCCGGCAGGGGGCGGGGAGCGGCGGGGCAGAGCAGGGAGGAATAGAGGGGAGATCTCTCTCTCCCTCCTTCCCCCCGGCTCCCCGCCGCAACTCACCTGTCACTCGCGCCGGTACCCGAATCTTTAGAGACGAGCGGGGAGATACTCGGCTAAGGCACTACTCACTCGAGTAATGTGCCTTAGCGAGTATACTCGCTCATTTCTATTGTCTGGCTTATATCAAGCTAAGTGATATCTACATTCTTATAGCATTTTCTGGGTCATCTACTCCATTGCCAGCACTGGTTTTGTTGTGTAACTGTACTTCGTTTTCTACTCCAGGTATCCATGATACTTTTATAGCACTATGCTTAGAAGCCCTTGCTGTTAAACTTACCCATAAAGTTACCCACTTTAGATGAAGTTCCTCTTTACATGTCTGTTACAGTTGATTGACTATGACATGAGTTTCATTAGACTGGGTTAGGTTGTAGCAGGACAAATTACTTGAATCTCTTGAAATGATAAAATCTGACATAACAAGGACATTTTGCTATTCAACTACAATCATTTTGGTTTCAATGATATAGAAACACATAAAAGCACAGGCGAGCACATAATAGCCCAAAACAGTAACATTGACTAGATTTGGGTTGTATTAATATTTTTCTATCCATTTGTAAAGGTGGTTCCATTTTGCTCGGCCCATTTATATATTTGACAACCGTTGTCTTTGTATTGTGGAGGTGATACTTTATAGACATGGAGTGTACTTTCTATATAAAGTAAGTATTGCATCTGGGAGGATACATTGTTTATTTATTTGCTTACATTCTTTGTGTAGATCCTTCTGTTATAAAACCTTAATGTCAAAGAAAGGCGTAACACCAAAAGCAGTAATAAGCCTCTCCTTGCACTAAATAGAAATACTAAATGAAGGCCTAGAGACATAATTATGCTTTGCTCTTGGGTGCTCTCAACGTGTACCCAGTATCCTTCCATCATGGGTGTGCTGAGCTGCCGATAGGCTTGGTCAGATATGTAATAAGATCTTTGGATTTGTTAAATAATATAGAGCAACTTTCACATTGCGTTTTTGTGATCCGTTTGGTATATACAGCTTCCCAGAGCAAGCAACAAAGAGATCCATCAGCTCCTGTTCACTGGATGGAAGACATTTTGGCCTTCATTCAGATGGTATCCATCAGGGATACTATTGTTCTTGATGAAATAGCACAGCCAAATGCAGTAATCAATCCAGAGGCATCCTGTAAAAATGTATCTGTTACATGGATACCATTATAGTTGGTGGTATCTCTCACCCATATGCTATTATCATTTTTTTTTACAGGATACCATTATATCCTATGAGTGATGGATGCCACTACTAGGCATGTGTCACAGCTTTCATTAAATGTACATGGCAGGAGATTTGCATACATTTAATGGAAACTATTAATGCACTACAAAAGTAGCCTTACTGAAAACACCTCACTAGTAGAACTAGGATCAAAAACAGTGACAGTGCACCATAGGGTGCATATGTTCAGCACAGTGATATAAGGCTATGTACACAAGGGGGTAAGCGCGATATTGACCTGTGAATCTTGAACATGCGATTTACCCATGGATGTGAGGCGTTTTTTAAGCAAAAATGCATCGCATCTGTAAAATTCAGTTCCTCTCGCGTGATAGAGGATCGGAAGATTTTCCAACTGATTTTAATGGGAAACCTTACATTGCATTCACGGACACATCACACCGCATGCGAGGCATTAAAGACCCCATTTAAATCATTGGGTGATGAATGAGAAATGTAAAAGCGTGCCATGATTTTCTTCCTGCACCGTAATGCAGGAAAACATCGCTAATGTATATGACTCAATTCAAAAGAATGGGGTTCATATTCGTGTGAGATTTTCTCAGCCGGTGGGAAACCGGCCTAACAGAGTGGATCACAAGAGCTCATCTTTGTAGGTTGTGTAATAATATAAAGACAATATTATGGTACTCAGTATAGAATCCTGGGACAATGCTGGTGGTATTCGTAAAGCCCCGTAGACAAGGTGCCTGCCTTGCTGGGGAAACAGTAACTTGAATGATTGAGGGAGTTGTGGTGCTTACTCTAAATCCAAAAACTGGACCCTACTTGGATACAGACGCTCACCAGGACATGCAAAATTAGTGCAAGTCAGTAGGATAATGGACATTTGCTTTCATTAAGTATCACAAACACGTTTCAGGGTTATACATCGGTTTGAAAAAAAGGGAACCTCTATGAAAGGCGTTGGTAAGACTTAATTAAAGCAAATTTTTATTATTCCACTGACTTGAAGTAATCTTGGATGTCTTTGTGATCTTCTGCATCCAAAGAATATTTGGCTTTTGTAGTCAGAGTAAGCACTTGAACTCCTCCAGCCATTCAAGCTAATAAACACTACAGAAAAGAAGGGGCACTGTCATACATTGTCAAGGGTCTCCAATACAGAAAGCTAAACCAATCCCTCTTTTCCCAAGCTACTGTGTACCATACTGTCATCTAACAAGAATGTATTTGCTTTTAGAGTCCTATTGCTCCCTGGTCTAAAACACCTTCCAAAAAGGGCACGTAGTGTAGTCCACGGTGCTGAATGGTATGAGTACCTTTGGTGCTTACTATGTACTGAAAAGGGTCTTTAGTGCAAGATCATTTTCTACAAAGCAAGGCTAATATGTAAGTTATATATAAGTACTATATGCAAGCGATATATAAGTAAGATGAATTTAACGCATGAACTGATGAAATTACTTATTTCCTTTTCATAGGCACACCTGTAACTTTCTGCTCACACATAGACTGTATAGTAATCATGGACTATTAAATAGTTGGAAAACTGGTGGATCAGAGTTTATTTTCTTGAATGGAAAAGAGGAAACTGAAATGATGGGAATGTATATGTACCGATGCTTCACTCTGTAACCGAACAAGGCCGTCAGTAAAACTAGCTTGTCTGAGAAGAGACAGATCCTGCTCAGCAGATGCAAAGTAGTAAAAGGGACCTTTCACATAAGCAGAATATTGCCTAAATATGCACAAAATTTTGCACCAAAATTGGCATGTGTATAAGCGAATTATGGAGTGGAAATCCGCAGCAGCCGATTAAGCTGCATCTTTAGGAAATATTCTCCTTGTGTGTAGGTTCCCTAAGGGTGCTTTCACGTGAGCAGGATTATTCCGCCAGGACGCACCGCAAGAAACAGCTTAAGCTGGCACTGGGGAATTCCACATCAAAATCTGCATGCATAACTGCAGATTTGTATGCAGAAATTGCAGACAGATTTAAGCCATTTTAAATTCAGCATAAGGGCTTGGTCACACGGGCGCATCGGCGTCCCGTGTTACTGCAGGTAGAAGATGGCCACACTTCAGGACGGACGTCTCTCTGCAGCATCGGAAGAAAGAACACGTGACCAGCTTCATTGCCGGTCATGTGTTCTTTCTTCAGCGCTGCAGGGAGTCATCCGTCTTGAAGTACAGCCGTCTTCTTCCTGCAGTAAGGGCTCAGTCACACAGGCTCATCGGCGTCTGTGTACGGGTGCCGATGCGCCCGTGTGACTAAGCCCTCAAAATCCGTAGTTAGCTCTGCAGATTTTGGTTCGGAATTTACCGTGTGCTGTGGTACATATTGCAAGCTAATTCCACCTGTGTGACAGCACCCTAACGGAAATATTTAGGCTTTCCTACTTAGTTTTTTGTAATTTATTTATTTTTTTATTGAAATTATTTTAATAAAAGATTAACATAACAAACATAAGAAACTTGAGAGGTATCAACCCAAGTCGTGAACTTAAGGACCTTTTGCACGCAACGATTATCACTCAAAATTCGTCCAAATGGCCAAAAATGAGCGATAATCGTTACATCTAAATGGGGGCATTGTGCGCTTTTCATTTGAACGATGGATTTTACTTCACACAAAATCCACCATTCAGCAGCTGAAAGACTGAGCAAAAACATTCCATTTAAATGTGTTTCGCCCATCTTTCAATAGATTGGAGGATGTTCTCCCCACAGCATGTTTACACTAGCTGCGAAGAGAACAATGGAATGTGACAGCAGCTGTTTGCACAGTTTCGAGTGTGTTTAGACACACGCTGGGCTCTGAAAACAGCTCCTAGAGGTCCTTTTACATGCAAATGAAGGTGATAAAGTGTTAATGTACATTAAAGCCATTAACACTTTATGCAAATAGATTGCTAAATCTTTCAATCTTTTGGCAGTTTGAAAGATTATCTTTGCGTGAAAAAGGGCCTTTAAACTCAGTAAGCATATCACAATATTTAAACAAATAGGCATTAAAAAGAATGTGTACATTTAGGCCAGTTCCACACGGGCGAAAAAATCACACGATTTTCTCACGATGCGACAGCGCTACAAATCGCATGTATGTGAACCCCATGCTTTCCAATGAGTTCCTTTACATTAGCAATGTTTTGTAGGCTGCTACATTTAGAGAGAAAAAAATTGTGGGTTGCTGAATATTGGCGCGATTTGCACTGTTATAGCCCATGTTTCCCTATGGAGCCTTCCTTTCTGTTGCATCGCAAAAAAACGACATTTTTTACTGTAGGAAATCCTACTGTTTGTCCCTGAAATAAGCCCGAGCTGCATTAAAAAGAAAACAAAATAAAACAAATACATCACCTAACAGCCGCTGTCAGCTCCACCGCATTTCTTTTCTGCAGGTTCCCGGCACTTCTTTTCAGTTTTCAGCCAACGTTTCCTGCTCAGGGGTTTGAAAAACCCCGCCTTCAGGAAGCGCTGCCTCTGATTGGTTCTCGAGTGCCGAGGCCCAATCAGAACCAGCGCTCAATGAACCAATCACTAAATTGTTTGGCCAATAATGCCCCAGTACGATTGTGATGAGCATAAAATTGCATGTTAATGGTTCTGATCTTGGTCCATATGACCTCCCTTAATCCTCTAGCATCTAAGAAAAACAAATCAATTCTTGAATAGGAAGAATGAGGTAGAAAGGTATAATCTCTCTCAGAGGCATGAAGACAGTGCCAAACATCATGCAATACCTCACTTTGTAAGAGTGGAAAAACAGGAAAGGGTAATCTACATCTGGGGGAAGAATCTAAAGACAGATCCACGATTGAACTAAAGTCACTCCTGATTATCAAGGTGCCCTTTCCAGTCTTCGCATTTTCTTTCAAAATGTTTTTAAAAAATCTAGCTTGCCGCTTATGTGGAAAATATACATTTACTAAAGTAAAAGGAGCATTATTAATCTCACAAATAATCATAAAACAAACAGGGAGTCTAAGTAAAGGCTTTGCTGGCAAGATGATACTGAATTGCTAATTGCAATTGGTACTTCTCGTTTTTTCTTATTAGGACTTGAAGGGAAAAACTAAAGATGTAAAAATTTAGAATGTGAGCATTTAGGGTGTCTATCTTTTATAAAATGTGTTTCTTTAGCAAAAAAATAGGTATGCATGTAATTCAAGGGCCTCACACCAGAGCAAACTGAGTGTGAATGGACTGCTGAAGCCCTTAGCTTTTAAAGATAGAAATAGTAATCAGCATATTGTGTACACATAAGCAAAAATGCTGCACTGTCTTCATGGGAGATTAAAAATGGTGGACACATAGCATAGAAAAAGACCTCTCGATAATATAACAGAAACAAAGGTAACAAGAAAATAGAAAAACTGAAATGCTAAATAATAGTCTTCACCTAGTGCGCATTGCACAAAAGGTAAATAATAGTTTGGGGGTATTAACATATCCAAACATCACAAATAGCTCCATAATACAAAAAAGTATCAGATAAAATTTGAAAGATAAGAAAAAGGATCACATCATTGTTAAAGTACCTATTTGTTAAGAATGATGACCATTCTTGCCAACTGAAGACCATTCTTGTGTAATCCGAGGTGGGGTCTTACTTGTTGAAGGAGGTACTGCTTGATCAACAGAGATGTCCCATTTCTTCAGTAGGGACACTCCATCTGCTACAGGTGCTACAACATAGGACGCTGCATTTCTTGAAATAAGGAGCTTAATAGGAAAACCTCATTTGTAATTGATGTTGGCACAGTGAAGAGCAGAAGTAACTGAAGTAAATTGTGTGAGGAGCTGCAGAATCACTGGAAAAAGATCAGGAAACTCTAATAAAGCACTATACTGGGGTGGTAAATATCCTATTTACTTCCCTTCATTTAAGAGTTTCTCCTTGATCTCGTAGAAATGGAATTGGGCAAGGACAGAACGGCCTGCAGGACAGAATGGGCCTTAGGAATCCTATGTGCTCTGTCAATAGCATATTCCAGTGTTTATAAAGATGGAACCCGGGACCGCCATGGACAGTAAAATGGCACCACAATATGCCAACCTTTTCATGGCAAAACTGGAGAGTGACTTTTTGGGCTCCTGCCACAACAAACCATTGGCCTACTTCTGCTACATTGATGACATCATAATCATCTGGACCAACAAGAACTTATAAAATTCCATTAGAGATTCAATGCATTCCACCCCACCATAAACCTGAAATTAAGCTACTTGTATACAGAAATCAACTTTTTGGATACCACCATAAAAATTTCGAACAATTCAATACAGACATCCCTATAGCGGAAACCGATTGATCGACCCACATACCTCAGATGGGACAGTTCCCATCCTAAACACATCAAAAAGTCCAGGCCATCGGATACAACTGGATCTGCTCCAACCCAACAGACAGAAAGGAACATTTACACAATCTCAAAAAGACATTTTTAAATCAGGGCTACCATCCCAATCCCTAGAGCCACCAGGATACCCAGAAATCAACTACTCCAATACAAGGAGAAAGAAAAAATGGATGTGTGCCTATAGTAGACTTGTGATATAAGGAAGATCCGCAGCAGACAAGGAGATGATGTAAAAGACGATCTTTAATTCCAATTCCATAAAAATAGATGGTACAGGCAGCGATGTTTCGACCATTGCTGGTCTTTATCAAGCATGATGCTTGATAAAGACCAGCAATGGTCGAAACGTCGCTGCCTGTACCACCTATTTTTATGGAATTGGAATAAAAGATCGTCTTTTACATCATCTCCTTGTCTGCTGCGGATCTTCCTTATATCACAAGTCTGCAACATATAGAGGTTGGTCCACCTTTACTGATCGGCTGTGCAGAGAATTCTTCCCCATGTTTGGGTATTAAGAGCGGTGCTGCAGGATCTCTTTATTCATACGTGTGTGCCTATAGTAGTGACCTGCAATTCACAGCTAGAGGTACTAAGGAAGACTGTAAAGAAACTCCATCATACGCTACACAAGGATGACCGTCTAAAACTATATTCCTGGACCCTCGCCCTCTGTGTTACAGGCAACTTTCTAATTTGAGGAACTGTATAATCAGGACTGCATAGCCATTAAAAGATATATCCACAAGATTACTTGGTTTCTCTGAGAACGATCACACATTGCTCTATTGGCTAACACGGTACCAAACCTTTTTTTCGTTTTAAAGATGGAAGCAGCATTTGAAAAAGCTGGAGTAGGTAATGAGGAAGGTCAGCAGGGGACATGGACTTCGGAATTCGTCAAAATGTGATGTTCTTCATGACTTATCCTCAAGATCTCTAACTTTTTCACGTACATAGGTGACTTCTTCTTCCAAGACATTATGAGCATCTGCTTATTTGTTGTGTGCAGTAGAAAATCCTTTTTTTGTGTTCAACATGAGCTGTATGTGTAACAAGATAGTCAATATTAAATTATAATTGAGAGGAAATAAAAGCAACTCTTTCAATATATTGATGGTTATCTGTATCTGCGAATGACTGTAGACTATAGGGCATGTTCTTCATATTTAAGTCATTTGTTCTGGCTGTATGGGATCTTTTTTTTAGAGGAAGGTTCCTTGGAATTCGGGGAGACTTGTAGGGAGCCAGAGACCCCTCTTTTAATAGCTTCTCTGGAGGAGAGGTTATGCTCTACCATCTCAGGGGGAGAAGAACCAGTATAAGATTGTTATCTCAGGAACGTTGATCTTCTACATGTCATACTGCCTGCTCTAGTTCCTTGCTGTAGTCATAGGAACCCGTATCCTCATTGGTACTGTTGTGGCCAGGATGGAAATAATCAGTAAGCTTTCTAGGGGCTATTAATTTGGAATCTTTTCGACCCATTTTTAGTTGAAAATAACAGGCTCTAAATAGGATAATACTTCTATTACTAATAGTAAAAAATAGTAAGCTCCAGTACATTGCTCCCATGGTGCGCAAATAAATGAGTCAGGACTGTCCGCTAAACAAAATATGAGACCTGACAGAAACTGACTTGAATGGTCATGTTATAAGCTGCTTTGAGCTATAGATCATCAGGAAGGCAGGTTTTCATCGACCATGGCTGAATGCGAGTTTATAGTATTGGTATAAAAGGCAAGCCATGCTGAGCAGGCATTAAATTCTGTAATGTATTAAAAATCTGTATAGATAGCAGCCACCTAATTTCTTGTCTTGTGAGAGATTGTAAAATTCAGAATGTTCAAAATCTAAAAGAATCAGAGAAATTAAAATGGTCCCTGAGGTTGCAGGCTACAGGCTGATAGGGATAGCAGTTCCCTACTTCTCCTCTTCTTCTCACCCCAAACAGGGCTATGGTCATTGAACCCTGTGGCGTGCCCAAGGCTTCACTCCTACATAGGCCAGTAGGTATCGGCAGCAGCGCTCTGTGCAGCGGTGACTCCCGCACATATCCAGGTGAATTATGCAGCCCTGCATCTCTCCACAGCCCCCAGCAGAGCGAACTATCAAGAAATTACCTTACCGCTCACCCAGAGACAGCAAATGTCAGGATTTGCACCGACCCTAACAGATAGCTGTAGAAAAGCAGGAGTGTTCATCCCCCATGCCAGGCAAGTGGGTTGTTGGCCAGTCATAACCCAGTGCAGAGGCACCAGGCAGTCCCCACCACTTATGCATTAGAATCCAGGCCCAAAGCCGCTGCTATCACTAGGCAGGGTATAGAGAACTGTGGAAAGCCTGTTCCAGGTGTTTTAGAAGTCTATCCCAGCAGACAAAGGGCCACCATGCAAGAATAGGTCAGGGAAAAGAAATCTTTTCTCCTTAGGGAGAGCACCTAGACGGTAAGTGAGGAGACTCAAATGGCCATGCACGCTCCTCTGGGTAATATGCAAATAAGGGAGATGGAATAATTACCCAGAGGAGCATGCATGGCTATTTGAGTCTCCTCACTCACCGTCTAGGTGCTCTCCCTAAGGAGAAAAGATAGCGTTTTGACCCCCAACCCAGGCCTCTCACTAGCAAAGCCAGACTCCTACTGTACACTGATGAAGGGCAAATATCCTAAAACAGCTGTCTTTGCTTTTAATTCCAAGTCATTGTTACAAGGCTTGTATAAAGGGTCTGCTGCCTTCCAACAGGTGGCACTATAGAGGTTTTATTCTATCTTCCTTATTTGCATATTACTCAGAGGAGCGTGCATGCCATTTGAGTCTCCTCACTCACCGTCTAGGTGCTCTCCCAAAGGAGAAAAGATAGCATTTTGATCCCCGTCCCAGGCCTGTCACTAGCAAAACCAGTGTATTTGCGCATGAAAAAACAAGCAAGCATGCTCCCATTGATTTCAATGGGCAATTAAGTTTAACCCCTTAATGACTCGGCCCTTTTTTTCCCCATTTTCATTTTTTCCTTCCCCCTTTTTAAAAAAAATCGTAACTCCTTTATTTATCCATCAACGTAGCCATGTGGGGGCTTTTGTTTTGCGTGACGAGTTGCATTTTTCAATGAACCATGTAATGTACTGAAAAAATTCTACAAAATTCTAAGTGGAGTAAAATGAAAATAAAACAACATTCCACCATCTTTCGGTGTGCCTTGTTTCTCCGGCGCACAAACTGCAACAAATATGACATAATAACTTTATTCTGTGGGTCAGTATGATTACTACGATAGCAAACTTGTATAGTTTTTTTTTTTGCTGTACTATTATTTATTTTCAAAGACATTTTTTTAAAATTGTTTTCTTCCACTATCTTCTGCGCACAATAACTTTTTAAAATTTTCCATCAACATAATTGTAAGAGGGCTCATATTTTGCAAAATATCCTGTAGTTTACGCTGGTACTATTTTGGAATACATATGACTTTTTGGTCGCTTTTTATTGCATTTTTACTGGCAAACGGTGACCAAACAAAAATGCATTTCTGGCGTTCTTAATTTTTTTTTCAGACGATGTTTAATTAAGCGGGGTAAATAATGCATTGCTTTGATAGATCAGACTTTTACGGGCGCGGCGATACCAAATATGTATTTTGTTTTATAATTTAGATTCTTTATTATAGATATGGCAAAAGGGCGGTGATTTAAACTTTTATTATTATTTTTTTTTTTGCAGTTAGTAAAATTTAATTGAGCTTATTTTTACCTTTTTCTTAGTCCTCCTAAGGGACCACAACATGCAATGCTTTGATCGCTCCTGCCTTATGATGTAATGCTACAGCATTACATCATACTGTGATCAGGCAGGCAGTCTATGAAGCCACCCCATTGGGATGGCTTGATAGGCGTTCTGCTAAGACAGCCTTGGGGCCTTTCAGAAGCCCCCCGGCTGCCATCACACCTGCACGACTCCTTGCGATCTCATTGTGGGTGCGGGTGTAGGGGGGGGGGAGTTTAAATGCCACTGTCAGAATTGCAACTATTGCCGGCTGGTGTCAGCTGTAATAAATGGCGCTGTAAAAATCTGCCGTTTGTGCACCCATTCAGATAGCCCATGCCCGGGGAAAGAGGGAGGGCTCTGCTAAGCTGCCTTCCTCCTTTCCGCCCCCTTGCTGGCTCTCTGCAAGGGAAGAGGGTGGGATGGGGCGGGAGCTAGTGCACTAAGCTCCCGCCCCCTCTCCCCCCCCTTGTCGGCTGCAAGCAATGGGAGAAGGCTGGACGGGGCGGGATGCCCTGTCCTGCCCCCTCCCATTGCAAACAGCCGGCAAGGGGCAGAGAGGAGGAGAGAAGAGGAAGAAACTTTAGCAGTCATGCTGCTAAACTCCTTGCCATCTCCCTTCTCCAGCAACTGTCATAGGCTCCCCTAGGAGTCTATGCAGCGGTCGACGTATTCCGGCCAGGGTGATAGTTTAAGGACTATCTTTTCTGCCCGGCGTAACAGCGCCCAGACAAAATGCATCAGATGGTAACGTATATCGGCCAGCCATGAAAACGATGGCCAATATACGCTCATGTGAATAAAGCCTTACTACCAATTTTTCCCACAAATAACAGCTACTAGGGCCTCCAGCATCTTTGAGATGTTTATTGATCCAGGGACCCTTCTAACAAGTAGGGATCAGCCAAAGCAGAGAATCCCTTTAATGTATAGCAAACCATAAGTATTTGCTTTTTTGGAATATTACTATGCATTGCGAATATATGCAGGGTTTTCTAATAAGATAATGAATATCTGAACATGTTTCAGATATACATCTGCACAGACCAGAAATAACAAGTGTTACAAGGTTTCTATAGCAACTTGGCATTAAAAGTTTTTACAAATACAATGGATATTTCAGTTTCAAAAGATATTAGTCATTGTTAAATGTTAGCATCTGAAAATGCTATCAGAAATGTAAAACATTTTACAGGCCAAATTTTTTAAATAAAAGTGGTAAAATTTAGGCCACTAAAAAAATGTAAAAGTAATGATCACATTTGGGAACATTGCCATGTAAAAGGTTACATTATTGTAGGAATGCGTAAAGGCTCATTTACTCGCAAAGACAATCTTTCAAGCGATTGAAAGATTGACAGTTCTAGCGATCATTTTGTATAAAGTACTACTGGGCACTAATGTCCATTATCACTTTATCAGCTTCATTTACATGTAATTGAGCCTCCAGCAGCTGTTTGCAAATTCCAGCATGTGATCTGGACTTTGCGCTCAGCTGCATTGCGTTCGCAAGGGCAGGTGTCAACTGCATACAAGTCCCAGTTTTGAGAGGCAATTATACACGTTGGCTTGTAACTGTAGTAACTAGTTAGCTACAAAGTTAGTAACTAAGCTAGCTTGTAACGGTACTGTTGTATCTTGTCTCTACCGGAAGCGACAAGTTTGGCTGAGGTCACGCCCCGGCCATGCCCCTAATTACTATTGGCTGACAGGGAACCGACTGACAGGGGAGTGGGGAGCACATTCCAGACTGGCAGAAGCAAGGCAGGGAGGTCCTTGGGGAATGCTGAAACTCAGCCGCTGATCCATCTGCAGACTGACAGCGCAGACAGACACAGAGCATGGAGGCAGCCAGGGACAGTAAGCATTTCGCCGTCAGCACAGTCATCCCGGCAGGATGCCATGAGTGCACATGTTAGGGTGTAGCGGACTATGGCAGCACACCAGGAAGCAGGTCTCGCAGGGTGGAACACGTAGGAGCACAGGTGTTGCTCCGGGGCAGTGTGGGGACAGAAGCAAACATGGCGCACACGGGTTGCAGCCGCACATGGGTGCCCCGAGCGCCCACAATCAGACCTGCGGCATAGAAAGAAGACTCCGTCGCTAGCGGCGTCGGAACTCGATCAAAACACAGCCACACTGCAGTGGGGTAGCAGTCAGGGGACATCGTACGGCAGACACTCACAGCTCTGACTTGTCTGCTACAGTATAAGGAGCGGGGCACTGGGTCAGGATCAGCGTCGGAAGAGGGTACATACAGGGGACCACAACTCCGACGTCTCTGGTAGAGTGTAAGGAGCGTGGCTGCCAGCACCATCTGCAGCAAATCAACACCTGTGGCCGGCCAAGCCTTGTCTCCACCCCTCCGTCCAGTGGAGACAAGATACAACAGTACCGCTTGTAACTGCTGTAACTTTAGTAACTGTACTAAAGTCTGTGTTATTAAAATAAATGATAAAAGTTTCTCAGCTTGTTCAATAGCAGTAACCTCACAAGACAGTCTTCTTGTATTGATTATATGTTGCTGTTAGAATTGAACATGTGACCTTTATACTGTGTCCCCTCTACGTGTAGGATAAGAATCAAAACTCAACGTTTTCACCCATTCAATGATCTGGATGTAATGGCTTCAACATTTTAATTGGCCAACTTAATTATGTTTGCTAGAAAAGAAAAGTATTTTGATAGTCATGTAGATAAGAACAGCAAAGACTTCAGCTCTCAGCACTTTTCTCAAAAAAGTGCAGTGTCAAATTATTCTTCATAACAAATGCTATTATAATTGACTGTTGGTAGCAGTAGTCTTGTCAAGCATGCAATCTTATGCAATGCGATCGTCTCAAGAAAGTACTTGCTATAATGAATAGGTGCTAAACGTTTGATTGCTATTTCCCCCACCATCACTTGTTGTGGATAAAGAACAGTGAACTAGTTGTTCCAAATTAATATTATTTAATTTGTTAAGCAATACACATTATACAAATGACATAGGCTTACATCATTTAATCATGCAACACATGGAAAAAAATGGCCAAATGTGCTTCAGACAAAAGGAAGCTTGCATTTTTAAACCTTTTGGATCTCCACATATGCCTTCCCATAATTATATAGTATGATTAGAACTTGCCCAATATTTTTAACTTCACATGAATTTTCCACCCCCTTATTAAGGCCGTGTTCACACAGCCATAGGCGTTACTACGTGCACGCACCGTAAAAACGTGTGAACGGGCGCACAAATCTAACTTTTCTGTGCCCGGGCCATTCGGACGGCCCAGGCCTGGTGCATATACGCCAAGGCCGCAATGCCATTGGGCAGGTTAAGACCGCTTAGCTCTGCAAAACTGTCTACCCCTTCCCCTCGCCGGCTCACCTACTCTCCTCCCCTCCGACTGTTTGTAATGGAAGGGGCTGGAGCGAGGCGGAGCTAAGCTCCCACCCCCTACCTGCCCCTTGTCCGCAGCCAGCAATAGGAGGGGACTGAGCTTAGCTCTGCCTCCATCCCGCCCCCTCCCATTGCAAACAGCTGGAGGGGAGGAGTGAGGAGGAGAGAAGGGGGAGGGAGTTTAGCAGTCACGCTCCTAAATTCCCTCCCATCTCCCTTCTCCAGTCGCTGCCATTGGCTCCCATAGGAGTCTATGCAGCGGCCGACGTATTCCAGGCAGAAAGATAGTTCCAAGACTATCTTCCCTGCCTGGCGTAAAAGCGCCCGGTGCTATATTGGCCTGCCGGGTGCTTTTATACTGCGAGAATACGCCCACTTGATCTGATGCATTGGAATCCAATGCATCAGATGGTAGTGTACATCGGCCGGCCGTGAAAACGGCGGCCGATATATGCTCGTGTGAATAAGACCTAAAGTTCAGTTTTGCATAGAATCTATTGACCATATGTAGACCTATTAGACCTCTGCTATGCTCAAGACAAAGGATTTTAGTTTCTTTGGCTCTCCTATGTTTATCTTACACATCTACAAGTAATTAAAAAGGAAATGTGAGACCTTTGGAATTTAATTGTACTACTCTGAGCCAGACAAAGATGTATATAATATATAGTCTCAGAATAAGAGACAATATGGCTGCTGATGACAATATGGCAACCTATTATTTCACATCTTTCACCCTTCTGATAATTCTCTTATCACTCATAAATAAGAATTTTGTTCTCTCAATAACTAAACATCCTATCTGCAGGAATTGAAAATGGCAACTAAGAGGAAGAGGTATATCATAATTTATAGGTCTAGATCCACATAGGTTATGGGCAATCTGCCGCTCCCACCCATCTTCCTGCCAACATTTTCAACTAACTGATATGTATTTTTTTTATCATATATTACATAAAACAAACACATATTCCTCTCTATCTAATAAGATGGCCAACAGCATCCAGAGGTGCATCCCAACACTAGGATCACCCCGGAGTAATCTCTAGTGAAATCACCTATCAGTAATTTAAGAGTAATTTACTCTTCAAAGAGTGGTGCTCTGCAGGGGGGGCATCTACGGAACCCTCTTTTCAGGGATGTCCTCCACTTGACTTCCAAACAACTGGATGGTCTTCAGGAGAGACAGGTAGTTGAGTTTAATTACAGACGGTCCTCTCTGAAGCTGTGGCGTACTTAAACATGCATATATTATTATAAGTGAGACTATAAAGATAACATGATGTGATAATATAAAATCAGATAATGTCATGTTACAATCAACTTCAGTCAACATCCTTTCAAGATAATTTCTCCTGTTATTATAAGGAAGTCATTTTTCAAGACCAAAGTAATTTTAGAGATGCGTTCCCCTCAGAGTTAGTGCTTTATTAAAAATGATGCCCTGTCACTCATTTTCCAGAACAGCTGAAGGTTCTTTAGGAGATATAAAAATGTAAGTTGGATCATCAGCTGTTAGTTCTGTAGTTATTAAGCCATCATCTCAAGGGAAAGGGTGGTTGGTCACCTCAGTTATAATAAGAAAACATTAGTGTAGAGAAATGACTTAAAGGGGTTGTCCCGCGGCAGCAAGTGGGTCTATACACTTCTGTATGGCCATATTAATGCACTTTGTAATGTACATTGTGCATTAATTATGAGCCATATAGAAGTTATAAAAAGTTTTTTACTTACCTGCTCCGTTGCTAGCGTCCTCGTTCCCATGGAGCCGACTAATTTTCGCCCTCCGATGGCCAAATTAGCCACGCTTGCGCAGTCCGGGTCTTCTTATCTTCTCAATGGGGCTCCGTGTAGCTCCGTGTAGCTCCGCCCCGTCACGTGCCGATTCCAGCCAATCAGGAGGCTGGAATCGGCAATGGACCGCACAGAAGCCCTGCGGTCCACGGAGACAGAGGATCCCGGCGGCCATCTTCAGCAAGTAAGTATGAAGACGCCGGACCGCCGGGATTCAGGTAAGCGCTGTGCGGGTTGTTTTTTTAACCCCTGCATCGGGGTTGTCTCGCGCCGAACGGGGGGGGGGGGGGGGGGGTTAAAAAAAAACAAAAAACCGTTTCGGCGCGGGACAACCCCTTTAATATGTTATTCTCAATATAAGTAGATATAACAACTTTCAAACCAATGAAGAACATTATAATTAGTCCTATTACTGCTACTATGGGTTTCAACCAACCTGTAATATGGAAAAAAGGTCTGTTACCATGTTAGCCAGTAGAGCAAAATGTGATTGTTTTCAGTAAGAGAAACCAAGTAATCTTGTAGATCTGGTACCTTTTAATGGCTTACAAAAAAATACATGATGTCACAGCAAGCTTCCAGGTTTTAATATCGACCCCTCATCAGGCTAATGAAACTGGTTTGGATGGGACAGAAATATAACATACAAACGCAGAGGGGAGGGGGGGGGGCAGGAGACACCCCTCTTCTGTGTGTGAACATTTAGTTAGATCAAGAGGGGTGTTCCCCCTCCCCTCTACATCTGTATGTTATATTTGTGCCCCATCCAAACCAGTTTCATTAGCCTGATGAAGGGTCGATAGAAGAACCCAAAAGCTCACATTAACATCATGTATTTTTGTTAGCCATTAAAAGGTATCATATCTGCAACATTACTTGGTTTCTCCTACTGAGAACAAACACAACCAATCTGTAAGTGTATTATTAAACCATTCCCCGATTTCTCCCATCCAGGAATAAGGATTCCACTTTCTTTTGATTTATCTCTAGCTTCTTTCTATAACTCTTTTTCCTTGTTCATGTGTGCTTATATGGCAGCATGTGCATCATCTATCAAGGTACAGCATTCTTTACCTATTACAGCACACGTTCCATCCTCTATACCTTACACATAAAAAGCCATTTTGTTTTGAAAAGCAACTTTTCAAACTTGTGTTATCGCATCATTAAGAACGTGGATAGAATCTGTAGTCTCAATATCTATTTTATCCATAATTCTAGCATAGACATTGAGCTTATTTGCTAATTGTATTCCCCAACCTATCCATGCAGGGAAGTACATCCACGCTTTATCAGCTGTTGTACAGAATTAATTTTTGTATTTTTTAGATTATATTACAGAGACTTCAGCAATCTAAATATTTATACATTGTCTGATGGGTGGTGAAAACTCCGTGTGTCCATTTTGACTAGTCAATGCATAATTCTTTAGTTGGGATGTTAATAATAGGCCATTAACATATTGTACCATAGTGACCCCTTGTGGTATTTCTCACCTCTCCATTACTTGTTTCATAATTAGACTAAAGTCAGATGGTGATGTAATCATGCCCTATGACAGTGTTGGCGAACCTTTTAGAGACCGAGTGCCCAAACTGCAACCCAAAACCGACTTATTTATCACAAAGTGCCAACACATCAGGGGGGCGGGGCTTATCACGACGTACGATTTTCCCTCCGTCGTTCTAAAAAGGACAGGGCCGCTTCAAAATTGACAGTGTGCAGATTTTGACAGCTTTTTGGATGCGCAAATGCTGCAGAATGTCCTCAGCGGAAATTTCTGTGGGAAATTCTGCAGCATTTCTGCTATCAAAAAGCAGTCAAAATCTGCACACTGTCTATTTTGAAACAGCCCTGCCCATTTCCCCCACATGTAAACATCTGCCAGTAGTAATAGTGACACCCCATAGTGGCCCGCAGTATAGTAGTGACACCCCCCCCCCCAGCATAATAGTGACACCCCCCAGTGGCCCACAGTATAGTAGTGACACCCCCCAGTGGCCCCCGGCGCAATAGTGACACCCCCCAGTGGCCCCCAGTGCCATAGTGACACCCCCCAGTGGCCCCCAGAGCAATAGTGACACCCCCCCAGCATAATAGTGACACCCCTCCAGCGGGCTCCAGCATAATAGTGACACCCCCAAGCAGGCCCCAGCATAATAGTGACACCCCCCAGCATAATAGTGATGGCCCCTAGCGCAATAGTGACACCCCCAGCAGGCCCCAGCGCAATAGTGATACCCCCTAGTGGGTCCCAGTGCAATAGTGACACCCCCCAGCGGGCTCCTGCGCAATAGTGACACCCTTCAGCGGGCCCCAGCATAATAGTGACACCCCCCCAGCAGGCCTCAGCATAATAGTGACAGCCCTCAGTGGGCCCCAGCATAATAGTGACAGCCACCAGTGGGCCCCAGCATAATAGTGACACCCCACAGCAGCCCCCAGCATAATAGTGACACCCCACAGCGGCCCCCAGCTTAATAGTGACACCTTATGTCATGGATGACCTTTGGGGGTCCACGGCGTGATCAATAGGAATGTTTGCATCCTTCCAAATTAATGTTATGAGACTGTGTGCACAGCCTGAAGCAATCACACTGACACAAGTTCAGTATGTGAAAACTTTCTCATTTCTGCTTTATTTGTGGGTGCGTAGCCTCTTTTAAAGAGTTTAGCATATCTGCCTTAGCATGCCAAAGATTACATAGATACAACGTATTGATTGATTATTGGATAAGCGTCTTGAGATTCTTCCTTCATCCGGTCATCTGTTATTCTTGGCGTTGCTCGTCACGTGGTATCAGTCCAGGGGGGGCGAGATGAGATGAGATGAGTGAGTTGTCTTGGGTACCACGTGTGGATGGTCCGGTATGATTGGAGGTTATGACTTGAACTGTTATTTGCATAAATTTCCCGTATGATTTGCATAAATTTCCTGTAAACTGCTTATGTTGACTAGTGCATCTGCTAAGAAGCGGTAATGTTAAAGACTGCAGTTTGGTGTGTCTGACTTGTCTTAGCTAAAGTCTGCTAGAAATCGGGAAGTAGAGTGTTCCACTTAAGTCTGTTAGAGTATAGGGAAACAGAGAGTTTCATTGTACATATGAGGAAGTGGATATATGAGATATATAAAAATATATGTGTGTAAGCAAATACAAGATGGAAAAAATACTGTTATAGCTATATAGAAGGTAAGAAGTGTATAGTATGCGTAAAACTGTCTATTACAGGTCCACTGTCCACTACATATGAAATGTATGTCCACTGTCACAGAAATATAGATTTTGCGTATATTCACTACAAGCCCCCCTTGAAACTGCGGCCCCCAGCATAATAGTGACACCCCACAGCAGCCCCCAGAAAAATAGTGACACCCCACAGCGGCCCCCAGGGAAATAGTGGCACCCCACAGCAGCCCCCAGAGAAATAGTGACACCCCACACCGGCACCACAGTCTGTGCTGCCGCAGCTCCCTTAAGCCTCCGCTGGCAGTGGCTGTGCTCATGCCGCTGGCGCTCTGTCTTCTGCTCTCCTGCTGCTGGCACAGCTCCCTCCAGCATCTCTGCTGCTGCTGCCAGTGCTCCGTGTCATGCTGCCGCCGTTCTTTCTGCTCCGTCCGCCGCCGCTGCCTGTCTTTCTGCCACTGCTGCTGATCCCTCTGCTCCGTCCTCCGCCGCTGGCTGTCATTGTGGCACCGCCCAAAGGTTAACGTGATGCCAGCGATTCCTCCGCCACCGCTTCCCCTCCTCAGGCCACACACACCCCCAGCCTATCAGAAGCTGGGGGCGTTACAACATGTAAAACTCCTGTATTATGTTGCCACCCCTAATTTCCGGTGACGACATAATACAAGAATACCGGGAAGCTGTGGACCCTGCTGGTATTCACAAGTGATGAGCGGCCGATGACGTCTCGTGCCAACAGGGAGGGCTCTGCGTGCCGCCCCTGGCACACATGCCATAGGTTCACCACCACTGCCCTATGGTATTGGGTCCAAGCATACTTCTATCTCTCAAATGTGAAGGCAAACAGATACTGTGAATCCAGATGTATAGGTACTTAAAAATGGGCATCAACCAAATCTATCACAATAAACCAAGTGGCTTCTGGTGGAATTTCTAGTAAAATAGTGTATGGACTTGGTACAAGTTAACTTCCTGAATAATATTATTTACAGCTCATAGGTCATGGACCAACCAATACTGACCATGTTTCCCTGGTTTAGTTACTGGGTACAGCAGCGTAGTTGCAGGAGATCTAGTAGGAACCAGGATCCGGTGGTTCACAATAGACTTAATCTGTTCTCTTACACCATTAGTTTCTGACTAAGGCCTCCTGCACACGGGCATATTTGCAATGCGGAGTCCATCGTGCACTATTCGCTCACTTGTCGTTGGTCGTTGAGTTTCAGCCTTCTTTAAAGTAGCCTTTAGTTTATTTGCTTGTTGTCAGGTTTAACCACTTAATGACGCAAACATTTTTTTTTCATTTTCGTTTTTTTCCTCCCCCCTTTTAAAAAATCATAACTCCGTTATTTATGCATCAACATCGCAGTATGAGGGCTTGTTTTTTGTGGGGCGAGTTGTATTTTTCAACGGTGCTTTTTAAAGTACCACATAATATACTGAAAAACCTTTAACAAATTCTAAATGGAGTAAAATGAAAAAAACAGACATTCCACCATCTTTCAGTGCGTCTTGTTTCTACGGCGCACAAACTGCAACAAAAATGACCTGATAACTTTATTTTATAAGTCAGTACAATCACTATGATACCAAACTTGTATAGTTTTTTTTGTGCTATACTACTCTTATTTTTTTCACATACATTTAATTTTTTAAAATTAGTTTCTGCCGCCATCTTCTGCGCACAATAACTTTTTTATTTTTTCATTGACGTAGTTATGCAAGGGCTCATTTTTTGTGAGAAATCCTGTAGCTTATGTTGGTACCATTGCAGAATTCATACGACTTTTTAATCGCTTTTTTTTGCATTTTTTTTGGGAGACAG
Source organism: Eleutherodactylus coqui (assembly GCF_035609145.1). Classification (NCBI taxonomy): domain Eukaryota; kingdom Metazoa; phylum Chordata; class Amphibia; order Anura; family Eleutherodactylidae; genus Eleutherodactylus; species Eleutherodactylus coqui. The sequence continues at coordinate 78,881,465 of NC_089845.1, forward strand.
GTTGACAGCAAAAGTGCATTTCTGGCGTTCTTTTTTCGGACGACGTTCACCATGCGGGGTAAATAATGCACTACTAGCTCAGACTTTTATTGATACCAAATATGTATTTTGGTTTTATGATTTAGATTTTTTTATTATAGATATGGCAAAAGGGGGTGATTTAAACTTTTAATACTTTTTTTAGCCCCCCCTAGGGGATCCCAACTAGCGATGCTTTGATCGCTCCTGCAGTATGATGTAATGCCGTAGCATTACATCATACTACAATCTCACAGGCAGTCTATCAAGCCACCCCACAAGGATGGCTTCATCCGTAGTCTGCTATGGTAGCCCTGGGGCGTTTCAGAAGGCCCCTGGCTGCCATGACACTCGCACATCTCCCTGCGATCTCATCGCAGAGGGGCGTACGGGAACCCAAACATCGTTCAGGGGATTTAAATGCCGCTGTCAGAATTGACAGAGGCATTTAAAGGATTAATAGCCGCGATCAGCTTACCCCGACGCTGCATGACGTAAAAGTACGTCATATAGCGAGAAGGGGTTAAACAGCGGTCAACAGCAACTTTAGAGGAGGGGGTGCTTTTTGTGCTGAGCTAAACACAGTAACTCATTCAAAAGCCAATCCACATACTGTCACAGTAACAATGTCCTTTTCTTTGCACTAATTAAAAACCGCCCACCTAGAGATTCTTCGCATATGCACAGGCCCACCTGAGCAAAAAACATATACAGTGTTTACAAATGCCGAGGATTTTAAAGCATTATCGTCACGTGTAAACACTCATCATTTCAAAGCAAAAAAGTTGTTGAGTCCTTTGTTCCTTCAAATGACAATCGTTGCGTGTAAATGGGCCATTACAAACTAGGAAATGTTCATCACTGAAGTAAGTCACACTCGCATCTCCCACTGGCTTTCTCCTCTATTGTGGAGGGGCGTCTCGAATAAGAACAATCACCCATCGAAGGACCTCTTCCACTCACACATACACATCAAAAAATATTAGTAACATTCAACAAATAAAGGTTCTTAGGAAATCCATACTTATGGCAAAACAAAACAGAGGGAAAATGGAAACAGTGGAGGAAGAGCATTATAAGAACAAGTTTCTTACCTCTTTATGGTGCCAGTTGAGTCTCCAGTCCTCTAATGCAAACCTGATTCTGTTCAAACTGCTTCCGGATCTCAAATTTCAACACCATTAAACTGTTGTGGATAAATAATGGAGTAGTTTATATAATTATAATATTACTATTTAACCTGCATAAGCAATACACAGGATACAAATGGCATAGGCTAAAGTCATTTAGCATGCAACACAGAGAGAAAATTGGCCAAATGTGCTTCAGACAAAAGGAAGCATGCACCTTTAAACCTTTTGGACGTTAGCATATGCCTTCCCATAATTGCATAGTATAATTAGAATTCAACCAATAATTATAACGTCATATTAATTTTCTACCCCCTATTTAAAGGTCAATTTTGTATAGAATCTGTTGACCACATGCTTGGCCTATTTGACCTATGCTCAAGACAAAGGATTTTAGTTTCTTTGACCCTCCGATAATTATGTTACACATTTGCCAGTAATTAAAGTCACAAAATGTGAGACTGACGAGTGGGCAATGACCATCACCTTTGCAATTTAATTGTACCACTCTAAGCCAGGCAAAGATGTTCATAGTATGTAGCCTCAGAACAAGAGACAAAGATGGCTGCCTTTTTTTTTACAATTAAAATGGAGGTTTCAGGGGCTCCAACAGTCAAACATTTTTCACCTATCCTGTGAATGTATTTGGTTAGAGAATCCCATTAAAACTGGATTCATAATATAGCTATAGTAAGATGGTTACATGTGTTTTTCTTCATTTCTAGTAAATAAAGTTTGATACATTGTAATATTGTTTGTTTATTGGTATTAACACAGTAGAGAGTGGAGTTGCCCAACATTTTTGGAATGAAAGCAAAAAGTTAAGTTACTATGTTGCTAAGGACAGCTGCAGATTGAATACAAAGGTGGACGTACTGTATGTGTGCGGTTCACTTCATTTAGGTCTATAGCTGTTATGGAAAAGCCAGCTGAATTTGTTAGGCAATGTCTCCATTCAGTTTGTGGCCACCTCCAGTTGCCTTCTATCAGCCAGTTGTTTGTCTGATGGAACAGAGGTCATTGGCACCCCCATTCTCAATAGATGGGAGTCCCAAAGATGGAAAGCCCCTTTATCCAAGACATGTAGAAAATAATTATGTTTAGTCTAAGACCTGACTTCTATAATTTAGGAGAATTAGGATTTTGGAGATCTTGTGAAATGTTCTATACACTTTTTTTGCAGTGATCTAATTATTGCATCACATCATACTATTATATCACTGATATTTAAAAATAAGTGGGTCAGTTTTACTTGCTAATATTATGCATTGTGTTAGTCAGATTACAGAAGTGTAAAGGAATTGCAACAAAATGTGATTGTTCCCAGTAAAAGAAACCACGTAATCCTGTAGATATGATACCTTTTAATGGCTAACAAAAATACATGATGTTATAACGAGCTTGCGAACCTCTCAAGCTCTTCATCAGGCTAAAAATGGAATAGATCTGAAGAGGCATGAATATTTATACACACTTATAACATACATACTTATGACAAGGCACAGACATGGAACCAATCACATCCATGTCTGTGCCTTGTCATAAGTATGTATAAGTGTGTTTAAATATTCATGCCTCTTCAGATCTATCCCATTTTAGCCTGATGAAGAGCCCGAGAGGTTCGCAAGCTCGCATTAACATCATGTATTTTGGTTAGCCATTAAAAAGTATCATATCTACAAGATTATGTGGTTTCTCTTATTGGGAACATTTTGCTCTACTGGCTAACACGGTACCAAACCTTTGTTTTCATTATATGATAGCTTTTAACCCTTTCCAATACACTGTCTGACGTCTAAAGACATGCTGTTTGAAGGCTGTAAAGTTTCCGATGTCGGAAGACGTCCACAGCAAGGTATTCTTACTGTATATTACTAGCCACTCTGTTGTCGGGGACCTCTCCAGCACAGTACTGGCTCTAGCCAGCAGGTGGCACCATTTTATAATGGCAGAAAGAGGAAGCCCCCCTAGGAAACCCTGAATCCAAAATTGGATTGCAAAGGGTTAATGGCTGACAAAAATACATGATGTTATAGTGAGCTTTTGGACCTCTCAGGATCCTTCCTCAGGCATCACTGGAGTCAGACTGGTTAATATGAAAACCACGTCCCTCTGCATCAATGCTGATGCATGTCTTCTTTCTAATGAGTTTAAAGTATCAGCAAATATTTCAGTCATGCTAAAATAAAGTACATAGCTTGGTATGTGCAAAATAAAGTGGCCAATTTTGTTTACTAAGACCGCTTTCAAACGGCCGTGAAAATCACATGAGATTTGTGCACAACCTGTAAGTACAGCTGTAAGGAGTCTTGGCTCCCCAGTTGACAATAGTTTTTAGTCTGGTGGAAAGGGCCTTCACTATCCAAACAGGACACAGAAGATCACAATCTACAGTATAAATTAGTAGCATAGTAAACTAAAATGTATTCGTGCGACAATCCCTTTAAGTTAAAGTGGTATATTTGTGATTTAACCATTTTGGGATTTGGGTCATAGAAGCCTAAATGTCAAGCAAAACTTAATATTTAGTAATAACATATTTTAAGAGTGAATATCAGATTTTCCTTTCATAATAAATGGCAGATGGGCACAGACAGGTATCTTCAGCAGTGTCGAACAAGTGTTGTCAGGGGTCCCTTAAACATTTTGAACACCACAAGTTTGATGAAATTGGAATTTCAAAGCATGAATCACATGGCAAACGTGTTTATCTCAGCTCTTCACTCTGGATCGCATTCAATTTCTCAGTAATGAACTGTGAATATGCTTGCTATTAAAGCTTTGCTTTGATACAGGCATTTTAGAGGGTGTGAAGCATTAAAATGATGGATAAACAAGAAATACTGTGTGACATTACTATATTGGGAAGTTAAAGTATCTATCTGTGGTGTTGTCTAATAGATGTGCTGAAAATATATGGCTAACAAATTAAGAAAAAGAAACCCTACAAAACTGCTATATATGCTAGAGGGATTTTTGGCAATTGTCACTGCTGTCCATGAGATGTACAAAAAAAGAAGAATATTGCTAATTTTGAAGAAATGAAACCAGTGAGAGGTCATATTTTTGAAACATATGTGGATAGTCCTGAGCAGGAGTCAAGAGGGGTGTCGTCTCTCCTTAAGGAGAGCACCCCAAAAGTGAGTGGAGACACCTAAGGGGTGAGTGGGTCGGGGGATGGCATTGTCTCTCCCTAAGGAGAACACCCAGAAGGGGTGTGAGAAGACACCTGAGAGGTGAGTGAGTAAACTTATAAAGCCTTGCATGCTCCTACATCATCCCTGCTCCACTCAATGCCTTGCTGTGCTGTGCCCGTGTGCCGTAAGTCTGCATCTGTGTCCTCTCTGCTCCTTCCCCCATCCCCCCTCCTCTTCCCCTGTTGTCTCTCCAAGTCCTCCCCCCTCCTTTCTTCTACTCTGCTCTCTGGCTTGTGCTGTAGGCCAGACCGCACTAACTTAGCATGCAGCCGCCGATAGTGCGAAGTGAAAGTGTAGCTGTATATGCTGGAGGGCGGCCTCTGGGCCCCCTCAAGTGCAGGGGCCGGGTCGACGTTGTGACCCCGGCACCCCCTGCCGGTACGCCTATGGTGCACAGCCCTAGTCCTCAAGGGAGCCCAACAGGTCATGTTTTCAGGATTTCCTCAGTGTTGCACAGGTGATGCAATTATTATCAGTGCCTCAAACATTGCCACAGGTGTTCTTACTATAGGATATCCTGAAAACGTGGCTTGTTGGGGCCCTTGAGGTCAGGAGCTGTGCACTCTCGTCTAATGTAATTCTTCCCAGATGGCTCTGAACTGAATGCATGTCATCAAAGTAATTGATGTTACTGTACAAACTTCTATACATCTGAGACCAAGTGAATTAATCCTAATATTAAAGGGGGTGTCCAGCTGTAAACTATTTATTGCCTATCCTCAGGACTGGTTATCAATAGTAGATTAACAGGTGTCCATCGCTCAGGCCCCGTGCTGATCAGCTGTCTGCTGGGCAGATGCACTCATGCACTGAGCTGAATTCTAGAGGAAGAGGACAGCTCTGTTCTTACTACAGTGACCAGGCTTGGTATTGCAAGTCAAGTTCCCATTCACTTCAATGCCAGTAACAACACTGAACTAAGAACAGAACTGTCTGCTTCCTACAGAAACCAGCTCAGTGCACAAGTTCAGCGACCTGGCAAACAGTTAATCAGTGGGGACTCTCGTCAACAGACCTGCCAATCTACTATTGATGATCTGTCATAAAGCTAGGCCATAAATAAATTACAACCGGTCAGCCTCTTTAAATGGTATATATCAGTCTAGACAAAGTAAATTGAGCTAGATATTACTTTGAAGTTCTGACATGGGGGAACGCTAAAAATTATTTTAGGAAAATGCATTATTGGCAATTGTTGGTAGGAATCACCAATCCTTTCTTCAAGTTGATAGGACTGAGCAACTTCACATCCACTGAACTGTAGTGGTACTGTAGAAGCAGCAGCACTCCAGAGAATGCTGCAGCAGCTTCATTCTATCAATCTATTAGGGTACCATTAGTCGGATCCCTACAATTAGCAAGTGACAGCATATTTGATGAGCATGGAATATCCCTAATACGTCATGAGAAAATGACATATTATTTGATAAGTTTTTATTCTAAACATTTCTTGTACATTTTATAATGGTTCTGTTTTTCCCCCCAAAATGTTCAAGTGTTCAAGTGTTCAAGTTTTAACACTGGATTATAGAGCGCACAGTATAGATTGATGTTTCTTGCTATAGTATGTGCCAGGGTCAGTAGACTGTGGGAATTAACCCTTTCCAATCCAATTTGTATCCTGGTTTTCCTAGGGGGGCTTACTCTTTTTCTGCCATTATACAACGGTGCTATCTGCTGGCTAAAGCCAGTACTGCATGAGATGACACATTGGATAGGCTCAGACAGCAGAGAGGCTGTCAATATACAGTAAGAGAACCCCGACAGATGTCTTCCAACTTCGGAGCTATACAGCCTTAAATGATGATGTCTTCAGAGGTCAGACAGTGGATTGGAAAGGGTTAAAGTTGTAGCAGAATACGCTTTTATCACCTATCCGTAGGATAGATGATAAAAGTCCTTTTGGTGGGGTCTCACTGCTGATGCACTGACCCTGAGAACAGAACAGGGGTTCTGTGCCCTGCCTCCTCCTCACCACAGGCTTACTGCTCCCCACCCCCTTCACAGTGAGGAGGAGATTTAATAAAGTATCGGTTGCAAATGTGTGGTGGAACCCCATTCACTTTCAATGAGACTGCCAGAGATAGCCGAGTGCTAGTACTTCATCAGCTCCATTGAAATTAAAGGCAGCAATTCCATTCAATCTGGCGTCCTTGTGGGTGGTTTCAGGGAGTCCACCGCGACAAGGTGGACACGGGATATGGATAGGTGATAAAAGTCTATTCTGGTACAACCCCTCTAATGCTAACTCTATGGGATGGCACGGGATCGTGGAGGTGCAGTGGAATAACTTGAAGCTCCTGTCCCCAATGCCAAATTTCTAACAAGACTCGACCTACTATATGCCTTTAATTATCATGTGACAGAGAGGCTTCCAGTCTGCACTCAGGTTCCAGGACCAAAGGCAGACTTGACTGTTGCATCTCCTCTAGCTATACCTCTGAAATGGTGTTTCCAAATTGTGCTATTTCATTTGAGTACAGTACACGGTTATTTCAAAAATGTAACATACTATAGTATCTATCTAACAACTGTTGGGCACACAAAAAGGGAATGTGGATTCCTTTCTAGCACCCACAATGTACAGATCTCTGCCGTGTCCTACAGTATGTCTTAATAAAATAGAATTTTTACACTATGCTATAAAAATGAAAAGAATGCTGACAGCTTTATACACCGCTAAGCAACTTTGAGACGATGTTTGCTTTTTGGCCAGAGTTGCTAAAAGTCAGCAGGTTGAGTGATGGCTTATGTGTGAATATATGTGAACATTTTGTATTCCATTTGTCATTTCAACAAACCTTAACCAAAGGCAAAGTGATATTCACACAGTAGCAATAGTAACAGGCCATAAATTCACTGCAAATAAATTGCCACATTTGTTTTCTGTACTTTCGGTGCTATTAGCTTATTTGGTTACATTTTAATCATTGCATATGTAAATTACACATAGTACATGCATTAGAAATCTCTCCTCTGTCCCTCTCAGAGTTTTCTATGCTAATGCTAAAAAACAGATCTATATTAATGAAAGAAGACTTCTGCCTGATTAAACTCCAACAAAACAGGGAGCCAAGACACAGTAAACCTTGATATTTCAATTTTGTAATTGGCAACTAAGTCACTTTAATAATGATGTAGATGAACACATCTAAGATAATCAGACCTCAAGCAATCTTCTTTACATGTTTTCTTAAAAAATGGATAATAATAACAAAAATCTTGCCGGTAAAACAATTGGTTCTGTTAATATAAAAGTTAACACTGGAAAACATTCTGGAGGGGAAAAAACTATTTATTTTTTGTGATTTTTTTCCTTCATTACTTCTGCTCTGGTTCAAGGATGTTGGTTGTAGGCCAGAGGCAGTTTCAAGTCTTTCCCATGTACTCATTTAGTTTAATGTTGAAGTTGCACCCACCGGGCAAAGTGTCATTATCTATGTATCTCAGTAATATTCTTTACAACAAAATGCTAGTAAAATGGAATGATGGAAATTGTAAAGATTTGCATGTGTGAAGAACAGTATCCATGATCATTTGTATGTATAAGTGTGTTTGCATTTGTATAGCTATCTATCTATCTATCTATCTATCTATCTATCTATCTATCTATCTATCTATCTATCTATCTATATCCTATCTCATATCTATCTCACTATCTATCTCACTATCTATCTATCTATCCATCTCATATCTATCCATCTCATATCTATCTATCTATCTATCTATCTATCTATCTATCTATCTATCTATCTATCTATCTATCTATCTATCTATCTCATATCTATTTGTCTGTCTATCTAGCTATCTCATATCTATTTATCTATCTATCCATCTCATATCTATCTCATATCTATATATTTGTCTGTCTATCTATCTCTCATATCTATCTATCCATCCATCTCATATCTATCTATCTATCTATCTATCTATCTATCTATCTATCTATCTATCTATCTATCTATCTATCTATCTATCTCATATCTATCTATATACCTATCCATCTCATATCTATCTATCTATCTATCTATCCATCTCATATCTATCTATCTATCTATGGCCGCCTGCAGACGGGCGGAAATTCCGCAGCGGGATTCCCCGCAGAATTTCTGCCCCTGGACGCCTGCATAGGATTGCATTACAATACGCAATCCTATGCAGACGGCCGCGGTTTGTCACTCCCCGGCCGCCGGCTCCGGTCTGCACATGCGCCGCCTGCCCGGCAGCCGGCACATGAAAGAGCCGGAGCTGCGGGAGCGGGTGAGTTCCACGCTGCTCTCTGCAGACGCTCGGGTCAGGTCCTGCTGCAAGAATTCTCGCAGCCGGATCCGACCCGACCGTCTGCAGGCAGCCTATCTATAGGCCTATTTAGACACAACGATTACCAGTCAAAATTTGCTCAAAAGCCGTCTTTTGAACGAAAATCGTTGTGTGTAACTCCATACACATCATGCAGTTTTCGTTATCCTGCCGCTCATCATTGTCTTTCAGCGTGGACACCCCGCTTGTCTTCTGCATCTTCCACTCCGAGCGCCGGGCTGTATAACAGCCGGGCACTCACAGCAAAGGAACAGCTAGATGCAGAAGACAAGCGGGGACACCCCAGTTGTCCTCTGCATCCTCCGCTCCGAGCGCCGGGCTGTATAACAGCCGGGCGCTTAGAGCGAAGGAACAGCTGGATGCAGAATACAAGTCGGGACACCCCGCTTGTCTTCTGCATCCTCCGCTCTGAGCGCCGGGCTGTATAACAGCCGGGAGCTCGGAGCCTGGAACAGCTGGATGTCTTCTGCATCCTCCGCTGGCAGCGCTAGGTGATCGCTCATCTTGAGCAATCATCTTGCGCTGTAAATAACACAACAATTATCGCTCAAAAGTCACTAGAGTGACATCTTTTGAGCGATTATCGTTGTGTCTAAACCAGTCTTATCTCATATCTATTAATCTATCTAATAACTATCTATATCTATCTATCTTTTTATCAAATCTTATTTGTGATTGCATTTCCATAATCAGTATGTACTACAGGAATTCATACTGCAGATGGCACTGCTAGGGCCGAAGTATTGTTCCAATAAAAGAATACTATGTAACATGATTTTATCCTAGAATCATGTGGATTTTGCAATGTTTTTAGTATAATTATGGGCAATTTTGAGACAAAGATGCATCTTGAATTCATGTTACTCCTGTATCAGATAGCTATATACTATATTGCATTTACAATATTAACAGTGCATATAAGTTCTCTTCTCTGGCGTTGTTCATGGACTATTCCTATTCAGGTTTTCCTTATTCACACCTGATTCTGGGGACCCTGGGTGACAATCAATATGGCTGTAATTGTAATTCTCTTAAATGCTATAAATTAGGTTTCCTGGTTTTCTTTTATATGTATAGTACTTGGCTTTTATATGGTTCTATAACTAAGCATATTTAAAATAGAGGATTCTGAAAAAACCACCAATATGGTTGAGATGACAGGTTTCCTAGTGTTCTTGTTGGAAAATGTGAATAGTTATTTAGATATGAATATTATTTGATAAAACAACTGACTTAATGACAGATCAAAAGTTTTCATAGGTGGGTGCCAAGACCCCAGCAATAGCTGGAAAGAAGGAGCAGGCGGTCTCAGTGGAGCACTGTGCCTCTTCAGCTGTGATTTGCTTTGTTCAGCTGATCTTTAAGTAGGTGAAGTTAGTGGTGTATGGGCCATAGACTTGTACAATGAACCATTCACTCTTCTGCAGCTTTGTCCCAGTGACTTGTAGGGGTCTTAGCATTTGGACCAGCACTGACCAAAACTACTAATCTGTCACTATAAAACAGGTCTGTAGTTTATAAAGTCATAGTTGCCTTTTAAAGTGAAGGGCAACCTTATAGGGTTGTCTCGCGCTGAAACGTTTTTTGTTTTGCATAGGCCCCCCGTTCAGCACAGGACAAACCCAAGGAAAGTGTTAAAAAAAAAAAAAAAAAAATATATATATATATATATATATATTACTTACCCGAATCCCCGCTCTGCGACTTCTTTCTTCTTCCTACTTCTTCCTTCTCCAAGATGGCCGCCGGGATCTTCACCCACGATGCACCGCGGGTCTTCTCCCATGGTGTACCGTGGGCTCTGTGCGGTCCATTGCCGATTCCAGCCTCCTGATTGGCTGAAATCGGCACACCTGACGGGGCGGAGCTACGCGATGATGCGTAGAAGGGGCGGAGCCAGAACGCCGCTCGTGCCCGGACCGAGCAGAAGGGGAGAAGACCGCACAGCGCAAGCGTGTCTAAAAAAGCAAGAAGACAGCGAAATTAGACAGAGCCATGGAGACAGGGACGCCAGCAACGGAGCAGGTAAGTGAATAACTTCTGTATGGCTCATATTTAATGCACCATGTATATTACAAAGTGCATTAATATGGCCATACAGAAGTGCTGAACCCCACTTGCTGCCGCGAGACAACCCCTTTAAGGCTATAGTCACATTTGCTTTCTTGCCTCCATTCATAATGGAAGATACTATGCTCTGTAGGGTCAATTGCACAGCTTTCTTAAAGGGCGAAAATACCAATGATGACCTATCCTCAGGTTGATGACCTGTCTGCCACTTGTGACCCTGACCAATCAGCTGATTGGGCACCTGCTGACAGCGCCGCAAATAAGCCAGGGTTGGAGCAGAAGTTGCTGCACTGAACCCCGTGCGGTGGCCGGCATTTATAATTGCGGGCATGGCTCTTTAATGGAAGTCAATGGGAGCCATGCCTGCAATTACAAGCGCCAACCACTAAATGGTTCTGCTTGAACCCCAATGTATTTGCAGTGCTGTAAGTGCACACCCAATCAGTTGATAGGCCAGGTTCCGCTGCTCGGGAGCTCTACCAATCAACCATTAATGACCTATCCTGCGAATAGGTCATCAATAGTATTTTTCCTGGGAAAACCCCTTTATGGTCCTGCCACAACATTTCAAATGGGTTGAGGTCTGGACTTTGGCTGTGCCATTGCAACACCTTGATTGCTTTCTTTTTCTGCCATTCTATTGTAGATTTCCTGGTGTGCTTCGAATCATTGTCCTGTTGCATGACTTAGATTCTACAAAGCTTTAGCTTTTGGAAAGATGCCTTACATTTGATTCTGGTATACTTTGGTATATAAGGAGTTCATGAGTGACTCAATGACTGCACGCTGCTCAGGTCCTGTGGCTTCAAAACAAGCCCAAATACTTGATAGTTGTTTTGATGTGTTTGTGCTGGTATGCTGTTTGGTCTTGTCTGTTCAAAGACAATTGTTCCAGAAATCATGTGGCACCTCTACCATGAGGCACTTTGAGCTTTCTACCTTGGCCGGTATCACCTAGCGGGAGGGGCAGCACAATGCAGCAGTGGTCAATTCCCAATCATTGTTATAAAGACTTGTTTATAAAGGGTCTGACACTGATTTGCAGGAATGCTGTCATCCAATAGGTGGCACTGCAGAGGTATTGTTCCATCTTCCTTATTTGCATATATTTTCCAGAGGAGCATGCATGGCCTTATAAGTCTCACTCACCTCCTAAGTGTTTCCACACACCTTCTAGGTGCTCTCCTTAAGGATAGATGATACCATTCCCGACCCACTCCACAGGCCTGTCACTAGCCAAACCAGAAATCTACTGCACACTGATGAGGGTCAAAAACCCTGAAACAGCTGTCTGTGTATGGACCTCTAGCTTGTGGTCAATTCCCAATCATTGTTATAAAGACTTGTTTATAAGGGTCTGACATTGATTTGCAGGAATGCTGCCACCCATTAGGTGGCGCTGCAGAGATTTGTTTTATCTTTCTTATTTGCATTTGTTAATTACTGACATGGTGTAATTTGTTTTATGTTGTTGTTCATCTGAGGTTGTATTTATCTAATTTTAAGAATCCCTAAGGACCAGGTGCTTTTTTAAATTATGTCCTGATAATTAAAACCATAGAATTCAGTGAGAGTGTACTTAGTCTTTCTCATGACTGTAACTACTACCTCTATAAGGTAGTAATTTTAGTAATATCATGTTATTTGTAATTTAGATTTAAAGCAAAGCTTCACTTTAAATAACAATACCATATGATTGTATGCTCCGCAGACCCTGACAGCTGGTTATTAATAATATAATCTGTATTCCTTGTTTATCCAGTCACAATTAGTAGGTTAAGCCACAGTTAAATGTTGAAGAACATTTCAGTGTATTTTAAATTGCAAACTTGATAGCTATTGATAATCTTATTAAAAGCATAGCAAAAGCAGAAAATCATATCATGCAACTAGTGTGAAGATAATCTAGGAAGACGTGTGGAAAATATGTCACTATGCAACAAACTGCAATAGTGGAGATTAGAAGGACATTCGGAAGCAAGTCGTCAGATGCTATTTAAAGATGTCATCTAGTCACTGTAAGTCAATAGATTTGCTTAATTAAGGCAAGTGCACTAAATTGTTTCCTCTTTTACTTTACCATCATATCATTATTATAAATAGTATTATTTGCATTATCGTTTTTACTATTCTTTATGGATTTGATTATGTACCCTGCTGAAAACTGACAATATTTGTCACCACTAAACTCTGATTATTATATTTATATATTAAACACCAAAAAACAATACAGTACAAGCGTCCGCATATTAATTAATTTTGAAGATGAAGCCAAAACCTTGTATGAATCTGTAAGAGGTTAGCCCTTGCAATTTATCCTTAGGCTAAATTATGCCCCAAATGTTTTTTTTTTTAGTGAATTAACCCCTTAGTGATGGCCCCATTGCCTTTTTACATCCTGACTTTGTGGGCTTTAATTCTCATGGACATAAAAACATGCATCCTCTGAGGATTAAAGCCACATGGGCTGTGGACGTGACAGCTCCATGATGTTGGCTCCCGGAGGTAGCCGACAACATGGAGCAGTCATGGGGGCCGCAGGAAGCCCATCCTCCCCGGTCATGCAATTGGCGCTATCCAATGGATATCGCCGATTGCATTAAAGTAAATAAAAAGTAAAAAAAAATTAGAGTTTCAGCACCCCTCACGGATCGCTTTCTTGAGGGGGGCTGAAACTACTCACCCCCATCCTCCGCGATGTCCGGCAATGATCTGGTCTGGAATGGACACTGCAGTGGCTTCTGCGCATGCGCACCTAAGTTAAAATGGCGACGCAGGCACAGGCGACCAGATCAGTGCGGGATATTTAAAATCTGCTTCCCAGCTACTGAAGTTAGTTGGGAAGCAGGAGATGTCACCGGGGACCATGGTGAGCGGTCCCCGGGTCTGTGATCACCGCTATCCAATGGATAACGGCAATCACGGTAAAGTTCAAAAAAGTAAAATAAAGTTAAAGTTTTATCTCCCCTCATGGATCCGATCCAAGAGGGGAGGTGAAAATACTCACCCCCGTCCTCCGCAATGTTCCCCAGTGATATGGTCCTTCCAGGACCTCACACCACCTTCTGCGCACCCTGGGAAATTTAAAATCCCTTTGCTCCCGGCTAGCATGTGTAGCCGGGAGCAGAGAGATATCACCGGGGACCACTGTATGTGGTTATTGGTCACATGATCATTGTTATCCAATGGATAACAGTGATCATGTAAAGTAAAAAAAAAAGTTTAAAAAAGAGTAAAAAAAAATTTTGAAAAGTTAAACTTTCATCTCCCCTCACAGATCATATCCATGAGGGAGGATGAAATTATGTGCCTAAGGCCCCCGGATTTATCCGCAGACCTTACCCGGCTTCTGCACATGCATTCGTCACTAAAGTGGCAGACGCATGCACAAAAGCCGCAGATTGCCCGGGTAATTTAAAATCTCCCTGCTCATGGCTACCAAACGTAGCCGAGAACCTAGAGATTTTATGGGGTGCTGCGGTACGTGTTCCCTGGTCACATGATCGCTGCTATTCAATGGATAATAACGATCACGTAAATGTAAAAAATACCATCACGGATCTGATCCATGAGGCGAGGTGAAATTACTTGCCTAAGGCCTCCAGCGGTGTCCCCCGATAGAATCTTTATCTGCTGACCGTTCCCCAACTTTGGCGCATGCACTCGTTGGCAAAATGGCGGGTGCATGCACAGAAGCTAGGGAGGGTCTGGCAAATTTAAAATCGAGGCTGCCAGCGCTATTCTCTGCAGGATGTCGGGAAGCGTGCTCCCATCTGTGTGCTGAATGCTTCCGAGGTACGCAAACTCACTGACAGCGTCGAGTCTCTGGTCATTTTCGTCTAGGTCTGGACAGATTGCGCCGGCTCCTAGATTCTGCAGCTTGGTTTTAGCCAGAAGATGTGAAGCCCAAGACAGGACGCCTCAAAATCGAACTGTTCCAATGAGTGTCTCATATTATTAGATGCGACATACAAGAGTGGAACATTGTCAGCGTAGTCCAGGTTGGTGAAGTGGTACTCCGGAAGAGTGACCCCATTACATTGGACAATACGCTAAAGAATCCAGTCCATGGCCCTGCAGAAGAATGCGGGAGCCAAGACGCAACCATGTCGAACACCAGCCGAGTTCTCAAAACTAGCAGAGGTTGAACTGTTGATACGGACTTTGGCAGGTGTGCCCTGATGCATGTCTTTTAGTAGGTTTAGAAGGGATGTGGGGACGCCAATGCCACGCAAGGCCACAGGGCTTCTCTGTCGACCGAGTCGAACGCCGCCTTGAGATCGACACATGCGACGAGGAGCGGTTTGTTAAATTCTCTATGTATCTCTGAGAGGAGCTTAAGAGCGAGTATGGCATCCATGATAGAGCAGCCTGCCGTGAAGCCTGACTGTTGGGGTCTCCACTTAGTGGTCAGGAGTGGTTGTATCCTTGAGAGTAGAACGTCCGCAAAGACCTTGCTAGGAACTGAAAGGAGCGTTATCAGCCTGTAGCTAGTGCATGCTGTTTTTGGGCCCTTCCCCTTGTACAGGGCGAGCATGATGCCCTCCTTCCATTCGACTGGGACTTTCCCACAAGACCAGATGCGCAGAAATAGCTGATGTAAAGCAGTGTTTATCAGCTCAATTGCTCATTTCAGCAGTTCAGGTGGAATGCCGTCTGAGCCGGCGGCCCATCCGAATCTAATTTTCTGAATAGCAGAACAGACCTCTTCCCGTGACGGAGCATCCGTAGGCACAGAATGGTCATCCACAGCAACAAATGCGAGGTCATCGAGATCATGGCACGGGTTTGCCGGTGGATGGCTTAGGGCGGATGAGAAATGTTCACGTCAGCATTGAAGTGTCTCGTCATGGTTGGTACAAGGGCTGCCATCGGATTTGAGGATTGGTGTATACCGGCTGGTCCCTCAGATTCTGGTGACTGCTTTGTATGCTGCTTTTAGATTATTTTATTTCAGACCCTCCTCAGCTTCATCAGCCAGAGCATTATAGCACCGCTCCCTGTCTTTCTTGGACTTTGCCTGGAACACGCCCTTCAGCCTTTTACATTCCGCTTGTTCGTTTTTAAGGTGGGCTTCTGCCTTCGCTTCAAAGACCTGCATAGTGTCGTCCGTTAGCCTGGGCTGCCTATGGGGACGCCGGTATCTGAGAATGGTCTTTGCGGTTTCACGGATAGCGTCTCTTGTGACATTCCAAGCTGCCTCTGGTTCATCTGGGAGATTGCCCAGAGCGTGGAACCGGTTTTCGATTGTCATATTGTATTTACATTCGAGTGCTGGATTCCATCAGTGTGTCAACGTTTAATGAAGGTTGTGATCTGGTCTTATGGGGCGGACGGAGTGGAACTGCTATTTTGGCAACAAACAAATGGTGGTCTGTGTTTGCTGGAGCTTCTGCCCCGTGGTATACTCATCACGATTTGACAGAATTGCGATGACGAATGAGTACATGGTCCAGTTCCTTTTTTGTACGTCCATCGTTGGATATCCAGGTAAACCTATGAATGCTACGTCTCTAGAACCAGGATCCCGCCACTGTCAGGCCCGTTAATGCACAGAATGACAGCTTCCGGTGTGAATTGTCATTGGTTGGGCCTTCCCCAAAGGGTCCAACAATGTCTTCATAGCCAGAAGGTCTATCAAAACTAGTTCAGAAGAAAAGGTGGAACCGATCTAATTTCAGCCTCTATTTTGAGAGGACCTTTAAAATAGAAGCAACAACCTGACTGGGTGGCATGGTTCACTGCCCCGCTTGTCTTTTGCAACAGTTCTGATAAATCTCCCATTGTATTCTTTGTAGAATATTTCTCACATATTGAATGAATACTCTATTATTTAGCTTCTAGTTCTTCCTCTAATTTCTTATTACTTAGAATTTCTATCCAATTGCTGCAACTGAGGACTACATTCATTAAATTTAATTTAATTTTATCAATTATATGAAGTTAAATAGCAGCTGTGACTCATATCAAAAAGACTTATGGTAAGACATGGCTCTTATGTTTGTGATGACATAAATAATAAAATTCAATGGAACAAACATGGAATATTTCCTTTAACCCCTTAGTGATCACACTTTTTTGCTTTTTTCCATTTTTGTTTTTTCCTCCCCCCTTTTAAAAAATCGTAAGTCGTAAGAAATCGTAAGTGGAGAGAAATGGAAAGAAAACAACATTTTCAGTGCTTCTTGTTTCTACGGCGCACAAACTGCAACAAAAATGACATGATAACTTTATTCTATGGGTCCGTACGATTACTACGATACCAAACGTTTATAGGTTTTTTTGTTTTTCTTTTGCTGTACTACTTATTTTTTTTAAAGATATTCAATTTTTTAAAATTATTTTCTGTCTCCATTTTCTGCGCACAGTAACTTGCTTATTTGTCCGTTCATATAGTTGTGTGGGGGCTCATTTTGTGCGGTGCGTCCTGTAGTTTCTGTTAGTACAATGTTGGAATACATGGGACTTTTAAATCGCTTTTTATTAGATTTTGGGGGGGCAACAGTGTGACCAAAAAAGCGCATTTCTGGCAGGGTTTTTTTTTGGACGACATTCACCTTGCGCAGTAAATGATGCAACAGATGCAACGGTACCAAATACATATTTTTGTTTTATTATTTCGATTTTTTTATTGCAAATATGGCAAAAGTTTTTTCTTACTTTTATAACTTTTTTTTTTTAAATAATTGATAAAACTTTATTGTTCTTTTTCTTTTAGTCCTCCTGGGGTACCACAACTAATGATGCTTAGATCGCTTATGCAGTATGATGTAATGCCATAGCATTACATCATACTGCATTCTGACAGGCAGCCTATCAAGCCACCCCACGGGGATGGCTTTATAGGCATTCTGCCATGACAGCCCTGGGGCCTTTCAGAAGGCCCTTGGCTGCCATGACACCTGTACGGCTCCCGGCGATCTCAACGATGTTCGGGGGATTTAAATACCACTGTCAGATTTGACAGTGGCATTTAAAGGGTTAACTCCCAATCAGCTGCGTGGCCAAATGGAGCTGTTGACCGCAGGTGTCAGCTGTAATAAACAGCTGACATCTGCGATGTATGGAGGGAGAATGGAAAAAAAGGTCAATAAAAAAGAGAAAAAAATAGAGCAGTAGAACCACCACATGGGTAAAAGTAGTAAAAAGTACACCCTGGTACTTAAGGGGTTAAATTGAATCTCTCTCCTGTTATCATTGTCCTTTTTATGTACAAACCTCTATGATGATTAAAGGGGTTATCTAACCTCAGAATAAACCATCAATATCTGATTGTTAGGGGGTCGGCAGCTTGGGATTCCCCACTGATCAGCTGATTGATGGGCCCATGGCACTTGTGTGTTCACTGCATCCTCTTCAATGTTTACAAATAATCACAACACAATGCTGTTCATATTCAGAACATTATATTATTTTTAACGGTCGTTCTGACTACTAAAATAAAGGGTGAATGTGGCACATCACAATCACACAAATACACTCATTGTTAAAACAATCAAGCACCTTGAAGGAGTAGTTGGAATCAAATGAAACTTAATATGTGTGATGATAGCATTGATGAAAGTAAGTAATTACAAAATCAGAGAAAAAGGAGAATTTGTAGCGGAAAAGTG
The DNA here is from genome assembly GCF_035609145.1 of Eleutherodactylus coqui. Classification (NCBI taxonomy): domain Eukaryota; kingdom Metazoa; phylum Chordata; class Amphibia; order Anura; family Eleutherodactylidae; genus Eleutherodactylus; species Eleutherodactylus coqui. Next base: position 78,899,813 of record NC_089845.1, read on the forward strand.
AACACTTGAAGGGAGGCTCTAGTATCTTGTTGTACCGCCTCTAGCTTGGATACAAGATGTGATACAGGTGGGCATGGAGGCTCTAGTACCCAGTTGGGCCGCCTGTAGCTTGAATACAAAGTGTAACACTGGTGGGCATGGAGGCATATAGGTTTCGTAAGGTATCCTGTGGCATACTGGTCCACATTTGTTGTTACTGAGTCTCTAGATTGTGCAAACCCATAGGCTGTCGAAGTTGGTATCCCGGGTGGTCCCATACATGTTCTATTGGTGATAAATCTGGTATAAATCTGATAAATCTCCCATTAGCTGGAGTTAATGTGATTCTTAGGGCTCTAGGGACGATGCCTTGTTTAAGATCATTTTTTAAAGATTCATTTTCAACACCCTGCACTTCCAATCACAAAGTGACTTGGTACTTTTTTTTTGTTAACTCCTTAAATGCTGACTTAAAAGATGGTGTGTAATGTTTTTGTATGAACTGTCGGTCAGAAAACATGTATTTCACCTTAATGTCAAGGCCTGTAGACAATATGCCAACCATACCCCACAGAAATCACTATTACCAGAAATACATATAGAGGATTAAATGATAAGAATAACCTCTTGAATTGTATCATCATACTACAGCTAAAAATGAGAAATGTGATATCGCAATGAATTAAAACATAACTTTTATTATTCTAATCCAAAATAAATGATGGATGAATTGCACAAGTCACTTCAGAGGGTCAAGCCTGTAGTACTCAGAAGAGCCGGTATAATTAATACACCATTCTGAGTACAAACAGCTTCATGATCGGATGTAAACCATTGAAGAGCCTTTGACGCTCGCACCAGTGCCGAGGCTTCTTCAACCAGCTGATCAACAGGGTTTCTGAATGGCGGACCCCCACTGATCAAATACTGATGGTTTATCCTGAAGATAAGCCATCAGTTTTTAAAGGTTGGACGACCCCTTTAATTTCTGTATCTTTGTAGTGGTAGGAGCTCCATTTTTCTGATAAGTAATTTCAAATCCCCTGCATAGATATGGATTTAAAGTGTTATCCAGTGGATTTCTTTTGGTATATGCTTGCATAGCTATATAGTTCTAAAATAATAAACTAACCTAAAATCACCTTTAAAGGTCCATGACAATCTCCGATTACTTCCACATATAGTAGATCAAATGCATCTAAGCTTGTGACAGCTGTGGCCAATCATTGGCCTCAATTGTGTCAATGCTTAGGCCAGTGATTGGCTACAGCTGTCATGAGCTTAAGAAGTACGTGATCTGCAGTATCCGGAAATAAGTGGAGACCGACAGTGACAAAATTGGTGGGGAACCCAAAAAGATGAGTATAGATTATTTTATAGCTATGCAAATGTGAAGAAAAAATTGACTGGACAACCTCTTTAAGGCTAGGGCTACACAGTATCATTGGCTGTGTCACACTTTGATGCAGCTTCCTGATAGGAGCTGCTGTTGCCATCAGTAACGCCCCATCATCATCTCCTAAATGAAGGGCAGCTTGCAGAAGTCCTAGCAGCTGCATTTTAAGAAATCAGCGGTCTTTGCAGTAGGTGGGAAGTCTGGGTAGCCATGAAAACACCGGTAGCCTCGGGTGGTTGCCCAAGCTGTCCACAATTCAATCCCCTAGTTATAGCATGCTCTCACCCAAGGGACCCCTCCATGTGTCTCAGCAGTCTTTCCTGCATGCAGTATGCCAAGGAGCACAGTCAACTGGCAGGGGGGAAATTGTAGCACAAGAAGCCATTCTGCTTTGGCAACGCCCAACTTACACAAACATTGTAGCTTCCTGTGCTATGCTGTTTGTGTAAAGGCCCATTTAGATGGGATGAGTGTTGGGCAAACGATGCCCGACACTCGTCCCCGCACATACTAGCTCCCATGCACCTGCATGGGAGCTAGTATCGCTGGCTCTCAGCGGGGAGGCTGCAGGAGATTTCTCTCCTCGAACTCCCCTCCCCCTCTCCATTGACTTAACATAGCGGCCATTCAGTACTGAACGGCTTCTATTTACACTGAGCAATCAGCAATCTGCTCATCGTCCATTGTTTATGCAGCATAAACGATGGACGATGAGCTGATCGCTCAGTGTATATAGCAGCCTTCAGTACAGAACGCCCGCTAAGTTAAGTCAATGGAGAGGGGGAGGGGAGTGTGAGGAGAGAAATCTCCTGCAGCCTCCCAACTGTGAGCCAGTGATACTAGCTCCTGTGTAGCAGCACGTGAGCGAGTATGTGTGGGGACGAGTGTCGGGCATTGTTTACCCAACACTCGTCCTGTCTAAATGGAGCTTTACTCTCATTGTCTTTTATAGGAGTTACTGAAACACCATACTAAAGTCTGCTGGACTGTTACAGTCGCATATCTCTAGGCCGGGTGCAGTTGGGACCATACTTTAGATAGGTGTGAGTTCCAGAGGTGGGACCCGCACTTAACAGGCTTATCTGACATATTTTGTGGAATACCCCTTTAATGTAAGATATATGTGCCAGAATTGCTCCAAGTTTGGGTTTATCTTACAAGGTGCAATCACATTAGTAATTCTGCTCCATTGTGTTACATTCCATTTAAATATATTTTAGCCTTGCATTTTACATAGTGCAGCAGGACACTATGGTCATTTTTTCCAATTAGTGTTTTTTACCTTCCCGCAATCCTCTTCTGCAGCCTGTAAGAACTTGGTCACTGTCCCACAGGACCCAGCAAGTATCCAGCGCACTTTCATTAGGAGAAGTATTACCTATATGACTTACAATAGGCTTCAGGAAAAGCAACAACATACCGTATAAATGTCTGTTTACAATGTATAGCCATTTACTTGTATCATTTACTTCTCTATTATGAACCAGACATGTTTATTTTGTTCTTTTTTTATGGCTTTCTTCAACCCCCAAACCCTGCTCGTATACACTGAAGAAGCATCCTTTATTTATTGGATGTCTTCATAAGTAAATGGTGTTTATACGACTCGGCCCTAGAAATTGCTCCTGCAAATAATTGTTATTGCTAATCAATATTTATGAGCGTTTTTTTCTTAAAATATGAGGATTTATTCACTGCCGGGCCTTGTGCCTAAAAACAAAATGGAAACTAATAATTCATCTCCCTTTAAACTGTGTGCACAGCTCCGTTGTGATGACAGAAAAAACTTAGGAGCATGGTTGCCATAGCTCCAAATTACTGTGCTCATTTAGGCACGTTGTAATGCTGGAGATTACTAATTTTACAAGTGACTAACACAGCACAGGGATAATACTGGATAATTGTACATTTGCTTCTAAAAACTGTCACACTTACTAAATTTAGTCAAAAGTGGATCTCTTGTTATCATTGCTGCCTGTGTCCTTAATAAACTGCATCTTGTTTACCGATTTGTCATGTGTTTTTTTATCTTTGTGACAAAAAAGGTAACAAAATATATGTTAATTGGATGGAATCAATTAAAGCAAATGTCTATTTAACTACTCTTGATTTAGAGTCTGAACAAACCATGAATTCTAGAGCATCCTGTTTCTACAATATTCTGCTACTATCGAAAACAGGATATTCTATAAAGCCAATAATTGGAGATGGTGGAATTGATTTGCCAGATTTGCATCTTGGAGAATTCATAGAGTAGAATTAGAAGAGTTTATCAATCAATCATAACTAACTCTAATGAATTAATAATGATTGGTATGTGCAATCTGGCAGAGTTACAAAACCCTTCACGGAGGATGTCTCAACCCCTGTTCATATCTCATGAGACAGCCTTTTTATTCTGTTTCTATATCTCAATGATAGATCTGGATTTAATCAAATTGATATGCATAATGTAGATACATAGGTATTCAACCCAGTTCTTCGCCTATATAACAATAATTCATTCTTTTTGTATGAATTCCAACTAACAGCGATTAATCCACATGCAAATTGTATGCCATAAACTTCTATGATGGTTTTACTAATTGATCCTATAAAATGTACAGTATATTCATCTTGTTATAAAGTTATGAGCTCCAATAGAATTAACTTTCCAGTATGACTTCAGATGAGTCCTGTAGTAATCCAGCTACTGATATGATATAATGGAATCGCAGATAATACTAATATATATTGAACCTAGGACCCTAACACTGAAAGGCAACAGTGCTGGGGTTCTAGCCTTCTTCTATTTCTCCTCCTTTATCCACTTTTCCTCCTTCTCCTCTTTCTTCTCCTTCTTATAATTCTTCTTCTCCTACTTCACTTTCTTCTTTTTCTACCTCTCATCTGGAGGGGGAGAAGGACTAAGGACGAAAAGGAAGAACAAGCATTGTGGTTCAGTTATTAGCACTGTTGCCTTGCCACGCTGGGGTCCTAAGTTCAAACCTGTCCAAAGACAACATTTGCATGGACTTCTCTCTTTGTTTTTCTCCATCTCCTCCTCAAGAAAAGAAAGACCAAGCATGGTGACTCAGTTATTAGCTCTGCTGCCTTTCAGCTCTAGAGTTCTGTGTTCAAACGTGACCAAGGGCAACATCTCGATGGTGTTTTTTTTTGTTCTTGCTGTTGTTCTCTTCCACTAGAGTAGAACAGACAAGTGTGGTGGCTCCGTTAGCAGTGGTGCTTTGCAGGGATGGAGTTCTAGGTTCTAATCTGTTCAAGGTCAACATCTGGGTGTTTTTATATTCTTTGTGTTTATTCCTCCTGTATTTCTCCTCCTCTGAATCAGAAAGGACAGGTGTGATGGCTTAGTTGTTAGCACAACTAACAGTGCTGGAGTTGTATGTTCCATATCTGACCAAGCACCACAACTGAATGGAGTTTTTCAAAGCCCATGCAGATGTTATCCTCAATGGGATTTGAACCTAGGACCATAGCATTGAAAGGCAACAGAGCTTACAAAACACACACCTCTCTAGAGGTGAACTTCGTGATGTTACAATTCAAGATTATTTTATTGTAAATTGCGTCAGGAGAATATTTCTGTTTCAATGGTTTTTATTGGATTTTTAATTTCCAAAACCAGATACAGTAGATTGAGTACTTATCTGACATATACATAGATTATACTTTTGTAGCACATTAACTGGCACAAATATGAATCGTGCAATAATTGAGCAATGTGATAAAAGGTACATTACCATTAAACTTTAAAACATAGAAAAAATAAGTGGTAGGTAGGTAATTACCAGTTTATCTGAAACGTTGAAGCAGTCAAAGGTCTAGTTTCAATTGAATAGAGGTAGCACAGAGATGTTGCAGAGAAAACAGGAATCTACAAGCATCTCCATTAGCAGTAGCAATTAGATGTCCAAGCTGACCATATATGGTTACATTTAGAAAGAGTAAAGGCATTGCATGTCAGCATTTTCTCATACGAAAAGGCTGCCTGTCCACGGCCGTAAAGGAATATCGATAGTGACGGGGAGTGGGGGGGGGGTGGAGGGGGCACTAAAAGGCCTCCGCGATGAGCCTATATTACTACTGTGCTAACTGCGGAGAATCACGGCAAATCACGGCATGCTGCGATTTTAATAACGCGAGTGGAAAATTGCTATGATTTTCCACTCATGTGCAGTAGGCTGCGCTTTCTATAGTTATTCTATGGAAAATGTGTGATGCGAGCTTCACGTGCGATTCATCGGCGCGGATCTCGCAATGACACCTCGCCGGTGGGCAGCCAGCCTAAGTCTGAGTTATCCTTTCACCTATATGGGGGATGTCTACACTGGTATGTAACACCATCATTTTCATTATTATCTCCACATGTGAACTACATTTAAGAGCTTTATGTATCAAGTGAAAAACTTGCTTTCATTTATCGCTTAATTCTTGTGCTAATCCCCTCCGCAATTCTCTTAATAAATACGTTTTCTGGAAATTTCCATGGTCATGGAGTAAAGTATATATGGATTTCAATCCTTCTATTTCCCTTGAAAACATCTTAACCCAAGAAAGGGTGAATAGTACTCCCCTGTAGTCAAACAGTGTTGAATGATAGATTTTCTTTCAGGAGGGCCACTAGGGGCTTTCTGTATTCATGGAGTCTTTTCCATGCCCATAAAGATATATAGGCCAGCGGGGAGAGACAGAGAGGCAGGGGCAAATTCCATAAGGGGATTACAAGTAAAGATATGATTGAGACAGGAGATGCTAAACAATTTTCAATATGTAACTAAGGTTTCTGTATCTCAGACCCCCACCATGGTGCTAATTGGGAAACCTATATAGCCAGGTAATAGTCACAGATATCTGGGAGGCCCAGACCTCCTACCCATGTATAATTTGTGAGCATAGTGTTAGCTAGACAAGGTTTATGTTGTGCCCAAACAAACTGTGATAGTGTTCGGTTCATAGCCACAAAGAAACGTCTTAGTAATTCAATGGAAAGAGTACAAAATAAATATAGTAGTTTTGGTAAAAAGAGTATTTTAAAAGTAGCTATTCTTCCTAACTACAAAATCTCAAATATGGCTAATTTTTGAGATTCATCATGCAATGCCTTTAGCATGGATTCAGAATCACATTGATAGGGTTTCTTATGTAAAGCAGTTATTGTTATGCCCAGATTTAATACCCTCATATTGCCAATTGAAGGAATGTCTGCTTTGTACATAATGTAATAGATCTAATGTTCAAAGGCAAAATCTGGGATTTTTCTTTATTTGTTTTATAACAGGAAATCTATCCGAACTCTTATATAATCTCCATCGCACTGACCAAAGAGACTATTGGATCTATTAGCATCAAAATAATATTATCCACGTATAACAATATTAGGTGGGTACAATCCCAAATCTGTATTTCTTTGACTAAAGGGTTTTCTCTAAGGACCTGAGCTAATGCTTCTAGTGGTAGTATGAATATCAATGGGGACAGTGGCCAACCTGCCTAGTACCATTCATGATACTGAATCCTATTGACAGAGCATTTGTAAATACTCAGGCTGAGGGGTTTGAATATAATGCGGAGATAGTTTAAAGGAAATGCCCCCTGAAGCCCATTTTGCCCTAGGTCACAAACACAGATATGACCAGTCTATTCAAATGCTTTTGTAGCATCCAAAGATAAATGAACTGCAGAGATTTTTTTAGATTCAATGTAATGTGTTTGATTTAAAACCCTCCTGGTGTTTTTAGGTACCTGTCGACCTTTCCCAAATCCCACTTGGTCTTCCCTGATCATACTGGCAAAATGTGTGACAGTCTAGAGGCCAATATTTTTGCATAAATTTTGATATCCATATTTAGTAAAGAAATGGGTTGGACATTTTGGAGGAAATCCTGGTCCTGCCTTCGGTTTGGGAAGGGTAACTACGAGGGCCTGTTGGCTTTTCTAAAGTAAAAGACATTCCATAACGGCTAGCTTAAAAGGATTTATAATTAGCATTTGTAAGCCCATCTGGTTCTGGTGATTTACCAACTGGTAAGGAATTGATATGGTCAAGCACTTCTATTACTGTAATTGGGGAGTCAAGGACTTCCCTTTGAGCATCAGAAACCGTTGTAAGATTAATATTTTCTAAAAACAATTAACCATGATGTGATGCATTAGGGAACACAAAGGGATCATCTTTCAAACTATATACAGCTGAGTAGTAGTCCCTAAAGTTTTTTTGTTATGTTTATGGGTTTCGTTAATTTCTAGAGATGAGCGAGCACCAAAATGCTCGAGTGCTCGTTACTCGAGTCGAACTTTCAGTGATGCTCGAGAGTTTGTTTCGAGTAACGAACCCCATTGAAGTCAATGGGCGACTCGAGCATTTCTGTATATGACTGGTGCTCCGCTAAGGTTTTCATTTGTGAAAATCTTAGCAAATCACCAAAGTCATGTAAAAAACACAGAAATGGATAGGGCAGGCAAGGAGCAACATGCAGGGCTGCATTTCGGGCTCCGAGATCTCACTATTAAGCCACAATAGTGGCAAGAGTGAGACCCCCCCCCCCCCTGCGCGCGCACTGTCAGCATAAAGATCGTTCTCCTCTGCCACAGCTGTAGCAGCTGTGGCAGAGAAGAACGATGTTAGCCCATTGAATTCAATGGAGCCGGCAATACAGCCGGCTCCATTAAAAGCAATGGGCTGCCGGCGAGCGCGGGATGAATTTTCGGGAAGGGATTAAAAATATAAGCCCTTACCTGAAAATCATCCTAAAATGTGTAAAAAAAAAAAATTATACTCGTCTTTCCGCTGCAGCCGGAGTTCAGCCGCGTTTGGCCGGCAGTTCTCCTGAACTGCTGTGAGTAGTATTCAGCAGCCGGGGATTTAAAATCCCCGCCTGCTGAATGAGCTGCCTCTGATTGGTCACAGCCTCACCAATCAGAGGCAGCTCTCACTCACACCCATTCATGAAAGGAAAGGTGAGTGTAAATTTATTTTTTTTTTTACACATTTTAGGATGATTTTCAGGTAAGGGCTTATATTTTTAAGCCCTTCCCGAAAATTCATCCCGCGCTCGCCGGCAGCCCATTGCTTTCAATGGAGCCGGCTGTATTGCCGGCTCCATTGAATTCAATAGTCAGTGCTCGTTTAATCGAGACGAGTACCGCGTGGTGCTCGTCTCGAGTAACGAGCATCTCGAGCACCCTAATACTCGAACGAGCATCAAGCTCGGATGAGTATGCTCGCTCTTCTCTATTAATTTCCCTTTATTGTTTGGACCTAATAGATATGCGATTCTAGATTTGAGGTCTTGGGCTTTAAGGCTGGAAATCAGAAACTTGTCAGATTTATTGTTTTGTGAGTAGTATTGAACTTTAATTTTTCTTAATTTCCTTCCATAGTTCTGAAGTAATATATTGCAGAGTTTTCGCCTGCATTAAAAAAGTTATTCTGCCTGCTGTGCCGTTAGTGTTAGCTTATTTTGTACTTCAAGATCCCTAATTTTATCCAACAGCTCATCTAAAAGTCTAGTTCTTTATTTTTTCACAAAGTGTCCTAGTCTGATAAAGGAGCTTCTTATATACTCTTTTGGAGCATTCCAGAGAACATGGGGATTAACTTCAAGGGATCAGTTGAGAGTAAAGTATTCCTGCAGAGCTCTTTCTAGGTTATTTCTGTGTCCTGGCTGAGATAACAAGAACTCTTACTATACCATAGGTATATAAAGGTTTGGTTATATTGTTCTGCTAGGGTCAGAGAGATCGCACCATGGTCAGATCAGGTAATTGTCTCGATCTTTGATTTCTGAGAAAGTATGACTATATCAATCCGCAAGCAGCTATTGAGAATGTTTGAATAGAAGACACATCGTCTTTTTCGGAACTATGTGTTGATCACAAACATTCAAAGAATTGGTCCTTCTCCCATATAGAAATAAAGTATAAAAAACTTTGTGCTCATAAGAGAATTGATGAAAAAGTGATGTTAACTTCTTCAAAGACGTTAATAAAAGACAAATAAATGTCACTTACTTTGAAGGAGGGGGGTTATGAATCTAACGCACAGATCCCCTCCTAGTGGTAGTAACCAGTGACTGTCAATGGAATGCCAGATCCATAGAGAGGTGTTTATTTAAACCACGCAGACATAGACAGGCATTGGCAATGTGTTTTGCTGCTGTATCAAGCACCTCTTTCAAGCCTAAGTAAAACAATACCACACAAGTATATTTATAGGGAAAAAGATTCATTATCGTTCAGCTTCCGGTAGTGAAGCAATCTCCTCCCGCTGTTCGTGAAACACATGGCCTGTGTTTCACTGTTACCAGCTATATTCGATGAGGTGCAGAGAGCGCCACGTCAGAGGTCGACATCATCACGTTGTAGATATCATTACATCATCACGGCCACAGGCGTGACACCCTCGGGGGTGCACTTGCTTGAATAACTTTATAGGCATTCACAAAGCTACAAAAATGGACAATACATATTTAATAAAGGACTATGTACATGAAGGAGTTACCCAGAAGCTTATGCATTACATATGGAAATGAAAAGGTGTTAATCCTCTTATGAACTGAATTAAAGTAATATAAATATTCCTAAAAATTTCATATATATATATATATATATATATATACAGTATATATATATATATATATGGTACCATTTAATGATCTATTAAAAAAGTGTATATATAATTGAACATAAAATTGAAGAATGAGAAATTACTTTTTAATCATAAGATAATATATTGATAAATTTAAAAAATGGTGTTAAAACTACTCTGTCAGATACAACATCGTAAATATATCTAATTTTAATTTTAAACAAGAAAAATGGATCTTATAATTTTTCTAAGACCTCGTTGAGGCCATTGGGGACCAACAAATTCAGTTTAAAGATCTAGAACATTTCCTTCATGTTAGGCTGCCAGTACACAGGCGGGTCGGACCCCGCATGCGGGATTTCTGCAGCTGAGTTTAACCCGGGGCCCGGCCAGTGACCCCAGCTTACTTGTCCGGTGTCTTCTCCTCTGATGCGAATGTGCCGGCCAGAGCGCAGTACAGAGGACACCGCGGCATTGCTATCGTGATGACGCGGCTTACTCTGCTGCGAATGTGCCTGCCGGAGCACTGGCCAGCACATGCGCAGTTGAGAGGAACGCCACGCCGCTGCTATGGCGAGGACGCAGCTTCTGCGGCCATGCTGTAATGATGATTGCAGAATGACTGCAAGACCGACGGTTTCCATTGACTTCATACTGTGGTTTCTTCCCCACGAGCAAAAAATTGAAATCGATTTCCACTCGTGGGCAGGCTGGATTTGCTGCAGAATCTAGAGGCAGAATCTTGCATTGGATGTCGCAATGCAAATCTGCCTGTGTGCAGAAGGCCTGGTCTCACACTTTCGAAGGGGGTAACTGTTAGTTTGGATGCATCTTTATTGTGAGAGTTCAAAAAATGCCTCGACACGCTATGTTTTACAAAACCATTAAGAATATTTGAACGATGTTTATTCATGCTTGTTCGTAAGGTATTTGTAGTCCGTCCAACATAGCTGAGGCCACAGGGGCACTCAATTAGGTAGATGATGTACATTGACCCACAACTTAAAAATTGTTTTAGTTTGCAGGGAGCCTGATCATCATTAAATAAAATCTCTTTTTAAGCATGTTGGATACTTTTGCAGCATTTGCATCTATTGATTCCACATCTATAGGCACCAATAAGGGGCTTCATCAGGGCATTTTTTCGCTCATAGTTGTAGACTGTATTCCACGAGGGCATGAATGTCCAACAATATTTTTTAAGGTTTTATTCCTCCAGAATATCACCTTAGGTTTTCTTAGGATGTGTTTCTGTAAAAAAGGATCTCCTTTTAGGATGTCCCAATGCTTCAATAAAAATTTTATTTACAGAGGCATGCTGTGAACTACATTGTTCTACAAAGAAGGTTTTCTGAACAAAGCTTTCATTATGGGAAATAGGTCCACTAGTAGGGTCTTCTCTCAAAACGTTTGATAAGTGGAATCAATAAGTTCTAATGGGTAGCCTTTCTCCTTAAATCTTTTTTTAAAGATTAGAGCCTGTTCTTCATAAGTTTGGATGGATGAGCAGTTCCTTTTAATTCTCTTAAACTGGCCGTATGGCATATTTACCTTCCAGGCTTCAGCGTGACAACCTGAAAAGTCCAGATAGCTATTAGTATCCATTACTTTAAAGTGCATTCTAATCTGAATAACCCTATGCTGAATAAATATTTCTAAATCTAAAAAAGTTGCATTCGAAGAATGAACATTATCTGTAAATTCAACCCCCAGTTGTTGTCATTAAGGTTTGCTACAAAACCATTAAGGTCATTGGAGTTACCATTCCAAATAAACATTGATAAACCCTTTGTAAAACATAATGCGAAGGTCTGTAATTTTACTCTCAAACGCCCTCATAAATAGATTAGCATAGGCCGGCACGAATTTTGTGCCCATGGCGGTCCCCCAAGTTTGGATATAAAACAGATTTTTAAATAGAAAATAATTGTTGCATAAAAGGAATTTCTTCAATCCTTCTCACATATATCACCTGGAGATCGAATATGTCTATGTGAGTTGGCGATTGTATCTATGCTAGCATCTGAGACTGCGTTAGAATCCTCACAAATTAGAAGTTTGCATTTAGAGATCATACGTAAAATTTTATGGATAAAGCTACTCTGCTTTTTATTTGGGGCATAAATAGAGGCGAAAGTGTAATTTGCGCTTGTAGAACAGTCTATTATGACATATCGATTTTGTGTATCTATGTGCTCTTGGATAAGCTGAAATGCTAAGAAATTTTTAATCGCAATTAAAAATCCTTTCGACTTGAAAGCATAATGGGACTGAAATACTGTAGGTAGTTCAGATGTTTTATATGAAAAGCATATTTTGAGACTGTGTGTGTCTCCTGCACACGGAAAATATCCAGGGATAACGTTTTTTACATTTTCCCAAAGAAATGCCCATTTTTGAGGACTCAACATTGTAAATTTAATGATACTACCTTAATCACCATAATTAACAATACATAGATAAAGCATATTTACGTAGCGTTTCATGCAATCAGAGTTGTTCAGAATTGCCACCCTGGAGATGCCTGTCTTGTGCCAAGTGGCCAGTGAATATACCTGGTGTACGACAAATGAAAAGAGAAAAAAGAAACTAGAGAGAAAAAACAGTAACAGCGACCAGTCTTTTACATTACTGTGAGTAAAGAAATAAACACTCCAACTCCACCAGCGCTAGGTAGTATGAGTGTGGGTAAAAGCTTTTAGGTGTATCCAAATGGCAAGTGTTCCATTATTACACACCAGTAGGGTAGGTTTGTTGGTTAACAGTGGACTTGTTTACGAGGTTTCACCGCCTGCCATTCTTCTAACAGACATTTGGTAGGCTGATTAGTGTCTTTAATAAGTATGGAAATGTTTAGGTTCCATTGACGTAAGAGATTGATCCCATTGTCCAGTGATTTGATGACAAAGTTCATGTTGTTGTTAGTAACCAGCAGACATACTAGGAACTGCCATTAATCTGGGATTTTTCTCCTGAAGTGTTATGGTAACTAGTTGTAACCTCTGCGATAAAGTTGCTGCTGATAAGTCTATAGAGAGAAGTTGAGCAAAATTAGATTGCAGCAAAATTTTTTAATCTTTCGCCATTGATTTCATGGAGGCATCAGTAACGGACATTAAAAATGTTCGCCACGTGAAGGTGTAACATTAGGAGATGGTTAGTCACTCACATTTACATTTGGTTGCTCCCCCTGGGGGGCCAATTTCTGCCTTTGCTTTGCTGGACTAGTGAAAGTGGAATAGGCCACCGCCGCCATGTGGTCCTGTAGATGATGATGATGACAGGTTTGCTGTAGAGGCTTCTGCATGATTGCCACAAACCTCCCTTCAAACTGCTGGATGCAGTAGTGATCATATAAGCGTGGTGCGATGAGAAGCTGATAAGCCTTCCTGTCCGAAGGAATAGAGTTGGTGCTCCACAGAATTTGCATGCTGGGGCAAGCGCTCCATGGGTTCTGATTGTGGGGATCGGGAAAAGTAGAAATTGATGAGATTTTCTGGCTTGGTGAATGCATACCTCCCCCTCTCAGCATCCTGGGTATATAGGCAATAGGCAAGGCCCATGTAGCTGTGTTTTACATTGCTGTGAAGTCACTGTTAGGCCTTGGTAGTTCAGGAGCTCTGCACTCAGGCAGCCATTCACCTCGGCAGCCTAGCCACGGCCTTCTGGTTCAGGAGAATATTTTAATAATCACTCAACACTATTTACTAGGACCACATGTGGGATATTTCTAAATAGTGCAGAAAGTGAGCAAAAAATATTGAACTTTGATTATCTGCTAGCTCCTGCTTTGTTACAGAAAAAAATTATGAAATTCGAAAATATGCTAGAAAAAAATTAAATTTTAAACTTCTCTTCCACTCCTTCACGAAAAATTGTAATAAATGTATTCTAGTAAAAGTACGAACACAGCCCAATTGATAAATTAGTTTGGGTTCACAAGGCCAAAATTGGCTGTCACTCTAAGGCACAGGTGTCAAACACAAGGCCCGCGGGCCGAATCCGGCCCGCCGCCTCATTTTCTGTGGCTTGCCGGCTGTGCACAAAGTTCCCTCACCTCCGTGCTGCTGTCAGTAGGCGATCTTCTATCTGCTTGTTCTGTCTAGTGCAAACAGTAATAGAGGAGTGCCTATAGCAGACTGACAAGGGCCGCAGAGGAGGGAAGAAGAGTGCAGAGAACATGATCTCTGCAGCGAGGAGAAGACGCTGAGGAGGAGCAGCTGCAAAGTGAGAGCCTGGTCAGTGCTGACCTCCTCTCATCGGCCATAACTCTATTCATGGTTGCAGGCCTGGGAGACATCAGGGGCCCAAGTATGCAGGAGGGCCCCAAGAAGAGAGCAGCTGGTATACCTGCCAGTGGGACCATATTGGATGCAGGTAAGTATAAAAATGTGTATACAGAAGTGTCCTTGTGTGCATATGTATGTGTGTGAGTGTATATATGTTTGTAAAATAAATATATACACACAGTGCGTGCGTCTGTGTATAATAGTGTGCGTCTGTGTGTGTATATGTATATATATATATATATTAGTGTGTGCCACTGGCCACTATGGGGGACCTTATTACCAATCGGGCCACTATGGGGTTCACTTTTACTATAATGTCTTACAATTAGAATCGGCCCTTTGATGGCAACCATAAGGCTGATGTGGCCCTCGGTGAAAATGAGTTTGACACCCCTGCTCTAAGGAGTTAACTTGCATACGTCCATATAGGACGTATATCTTAGACTCTGTTCACATCACATTTGCTAACTATGTCAGTATGTAGACAATACTGTAATTCCTTTTGGCATATGCTTCCCTGGTTTACATCTGGATACAATTTCTTTAAACGGCTACTGATGTGGTGTGAACAAAGCCTTAAAGAGTAGTGTACAGCCTCACTCATATGTTTGTTCCATAGTAACCTCTGCTCTACATTTGTATGTACATTGTTATTTTCTTTGAACCTGTAAGGAGCATGGATTGTTATATTGCATCTGCTTTATCTTGTGAACTTTCATCAAGCTTCTTATGATTATCACCACGCATTTTACACCTCAGCACAATGTCAGGAGAAATATATATGTACTAGAGTAAAGGAGATGAAGCCTGACATATGTGGCTTGGCTGTCATTTCTTGTAGGGGTCAAGCTTCTAGCACTAATTTATTGTAGACAACTTATTTGTATCAGACCAAGGTCTACCAAAGACAGTCTACCCACATACTGGTAATGATAAAACAACAAGCTGATAGATTTTTATTAAGACTTGCATAGTGTCAAGAAACATGGGGGAAAAACACAGTAAAGAAGATCTGTCATCTTTTAGCCCTATAAGTTAAGTTAATAGGTTGAAAAAGTATTATTGTATCTTGTCACCACTGGAAGTTAGGGGTGGTGACAAGGTACCAGCTGTCAAAGAATGTAGCAACGCCCCCAGCTTTTGATTGGCTGTGGGCGTGTGTAATCTCCCCAGGAGGACAGCAGCGAGGCAGGGAGCGCCAAGAGCTACAGCCGCCAGGGGACACCAGCCGCTGCTGTTGTCAGCTGGCAGGAAGATAGTGGCGACCCTGGGAGCGGCGGCCTGTACAATCCCCCAAGGACCGAGCAAACACCGACTGAGGCACCGCCTGAGGCAGAGGGAGACCAGACCCCATGAGTGAGTTACTGGGACAACAGGGA
The DNA here is from genome assembly GCF_035609145.1 of Eleutherodactylus coqui. Classification (NCBI taxonomy): domain Eukaryota; kingdom Metazoa; phylum Chordata; class Amphibia; order Anura; family Eleutherodactylidae; genus Eleutherodactylus; species Eleutherodactylus coqui. The sequence goes on from NC_089845.1 coordinate 78,915,446, forward strand.
GCACAGCTGGTGGCCCACAGGTGAGCACAGGCATGTGGGTGGCCCACAGTAGCACACTACTCGCAGCAGTAGTGCGGTTCTTCAGTGGGATCGCCATGCCACAGAGGAGCAGGGATGGAGAGCAAGGCCAAGGCAAGTGTCCAAGGAGGGGTGAATGAAAGGAGGCAGGAGGGGAAATCAAGGGCTGCCATTCTCCAGCACAGCCAATCAAATTGGGGGTGTTTTCTTATAGGCGTGTATCTTGTTTCCACCCATTCTTCTGGTGGTGACAAGATACAATAATACCGGTTGAAAGTAAGTGACCCACTGAATCCAGGAATGTGTTATACTTGCCTTTCCCCGGTGTATGTGCTGAAAGCCACTGCTCAATGCATTGAGCGGCAAGCTAAGTAGTCCACCCATTCTAATTTTATAATGGACAGACTACTTAGCATCGCCACTCAATGGACAGCAGCAGCGGTTTTCAGAGCTGACATCAGGTAAGTATAAAACTTACATCCCCGGACTCAGTGGGTCACCTACTTTCAGCCCATGAGCTTAGCTTATAGGGCTAAAAGTACTCTGCAGAGTCTGTTTAAAGAACTGTAGTGCTTCCAGAAGTGGTCCTAAACCACTTGCAATATCCATGGTAGTCTTTACATCCAGAACACCCACTTTCTACAACAGGCCCAGTCACTAACAGCAGTCCAGAGCAAGTCCAGGCATAGATGGTGCTCCAAAACTACATAATCAAATCTCAGAGTTGCTACTTCTCTCAGCAGGTCCAGCTCCAATAACCGCTTCTTCTCACTGTTTGACTAACTCATGGCAGTTGCACTGTAGCTCTACCAATATATTTTTTTCTCACCGACTGATCACAAGACACTCTGAGTTTTTCCTATTTATAAACTCTCGTCCCCTTAGAATACAACCCATGCTGCGCACTGCTACAGTGTCCACACGTCCTACACACCCAACCCCCTCACCTTAGCCAACCTGCGTACCCACTGCTACATGGTATTATTGCCTTAAAGGCACAGTAATTCAGACAGTCACATGTATAGAACAAAGCCTGAAATAAAGTGCATGTTAGTTATTACATACGGTCACATAACATGGTATAATACAATATAACATAGTACACATAAGCCATAAGTCACTAGTTATTTGACTGTCAGTTATAGTTCAAGGCTATGTTTTTTCATAATGGGGTATTTACATACTCTGACCGTCCTCATCAGGTCAGCCACCTTATATGTACCTATATAATATTCTAGGCAAAATTAGGTACTGCTCCATCAGCAGGTTGACCAACATATTTCCGTGACCGCAGTCAAGGTGGCTCACATGAAATATTGCTATGCAGCACCCACAGCTATTATAAAGGCATATTCTTAATGCAAAGGAAACAACACTGTTCATCTACACGGAGAAGGGGTCAATTCTAATGATAGGGGAAGCATTTTCTACTAAGTTTTTTTTTTCTTGCACTAACCTACCCTTATCGTATCATTCACTTGGCACAAAAATATTGACAGGGTGTAAACTCTGTCTTTTAGGTTAACTTTAATTACCTTGTGTACATTGTATTCAATGTATGAAAATAAAAGAAAGTGATGTGGATCCGAGGAGACAGAGTGTGAGAGACGAGACGGAGGGAAGGGAATAGAAAGTGGAGTAACAAGAACATATCCCATTTCTAACATTTCAGCTCCTCCTAGTGGCTGACACCTATTGACATTCAGCTGTTTTATTAGTGCATGACACATAATATATGCACGGACATTACTTGTTCTGCACGTATATGACCCTACTATTAACACATTTTGCTGTTGTAGAATGGAAACATTGCACCAGGCAGCAGCTATTCGGATTATCACATTGTTATTTTTTTTCATTAACGAAGTAGGGACATACTAATAAATCTAACATATTAGGTGATTCAACCTATCACATGTAAAAATCAACAGCGGAAAAAAACATGTCTGACTTTGTGGTACAGCCAGTTAAGCATTACAGAAAAGCTACTGAAGCAAACTTTTATAAAAGGCCTTAAATGAACATTAAAATAGGAAATATGTTTTTAAAACTCTTAGTTTTGCGCTGAGATATGATCATTTGAGGTTGCAGGCCTTAAGGCCGGCTTCACACGACAGGATTTGCATTGCGGAACCCGGAGTGGGTTCTGTAATAAATACCTCCCATAGCATGCTATGGAAAAGTGCTTTATCTTGCATAAGAATGGAAATCAATTGCAATTTTCGGCTCGCGGAGGAAAACTCACAGCATGCTCTATTTTTGAGCGGTCTCCACGTGGACGGCTTACATTGAAGTCAGTGGAAGCCATCCGACCCGTGGCCCTTCCGCAATTAACGTTGTGGAAAGGTCACGCAACATTATAAACTTCCAGTGTAGCTTTAATAGTAAATATGTGGGTACACCGCAGTTTTCGTGAAGTGAAATGCAACTTTTACAGGAAATCCTACTGTATCCTACTGTATATCGGCCACCGTTTTCACAGCCGGACGATATACGCTACATCTAATGCATCAGATCACACAGGCGTATTCCCGTGGCGTAAAAGCGCCCGAACGGCAAGTATAGTGCCGGGTGCTTTTACGCCGGGCAGCAAAGATAGTCCTGGAACTATCTTTGTGCCCGGAATACGTCGGCTTCTGCATAGACTCCTATGGGGGCCAATGACGGTGGCCGGAGAAGGGAGGTGGGAGGGAGTTTAGCGTGACTGCTAACCTCCCTCCCCCTTCTTTCCTCCTCTCTCCTCCCCACCGGCTGTTTGCAATGGGAGGGGGTGGGACAGGGGTGGAGCTTTGCCCCCTCCCATTGCTGGTTGCAGACAAGGGGCGGGGAGGAGGCGGGTGCTTAGCTGTCGGGCCCGTGCCATCTGAACAGGTGCATAAATGTTGGATTTGTGTGCCCATTCACGCGTTTTTACGGCGCCGTTGGGCGCACGTAAAAAACGCATACGGCCAAGTGAAAAAGCCCTAAAACACATTTTCCACTCATGCCTCCTCACCTGTCACACTGAAGGTTTCCAAAATCACGATTTTCTTATGAGAAAGACAATAGGCCTTTCTAATGTCAAAAACGCATGGCATCAGACGAAAATCGCAAGTTCGTGCGTCGTGCTTTTTTTTTTATCGTAACATTGCATGAGTGAAAATATCGCAAATGGGAATGAAACTATTCAAAATCTTTGGTTTCATAATTCTGCATTTAGAGTGAAAAATCGCAGCATATCCTGTCTTTCTGGTTTTGCTTTATTTTATCTCCCATATTTCCCTATGAAGCCTTCGTTTTATTGCATCGCACGAACTTGCGATTTCATGCAATGCGTTTTTAGTAGAGATGCGCGAGCACATTCGGATAAGGCAGTTACTCGAGCGAGCATCGCTCTTCTCGAGTAACTGCATTCTCGTCCGAGCAGGCTCGGGGGGGGGAGGCGGGGGGTCGGGACGGAAGAGACAGATCTCTCTCACTCCCCCCCCATCACTCCCCCGAGCCTGCTCGGATGGGAATGCAGTATGCAGGGAAAAAAATCACAGCATGTCCTATCTTTCTGTGATATCGCCCACTATTTTCAATGGGGCTGGCCGCAGCAGCACCAGCCCTATTGAAAACAATGGGAGAACTCCGCAATTCTCTGCCGCTGCTGTGACAGCCGTGTCGGGGGATTCCTTCAGCTCTACAGTGATGCAAGACTGTTTTCAGATGAAAACACCTCGAATCCAGTGGTTTCACATGGATGTGAGGGCGTTATTGGGCCGTGAATCACGGCCCAATATGGCCCTCACCAGTGTAAAGGAGCCCTTTGGCTTTATTCACATAAGCATTTCCGTGGCTAATTTAGCCGTGATAAACAATCGGGACCCTCTGAAGCATTGGCCTCCAATGTATTCATTCAGATGACAGATTTTTAGCCACGTAAAAACGTTGCACTGGCAATAATACGACATTGGCGACCGAGTAAATCCGATTTTATACGCGGCCGGAAAAGGTAGGTTTTGCCCTATCTTTCAGCTGATATATGCCGGCAGCTCCCATAGACTCCTATAGGAGCTACAAAAAGGGAAGGGAGGGAGTTTAGCAGCGACCAGTGCTGTGAAAACATTACAGGTGCCTCTATTAAGACATTAGAAGGCTTTCTGAAGATTTATGCCGACCGAGGAATTTCCGGGCTGCGGCGTATATTTTCAGTAATACGCCATAGCCGCTTGTGTGAGTGAATGAGAATTTTATATCACGGCTGTGGGGGGAAAACACGTCCATGCGTTTGTGCCCTAAATGAAATGATCAACTGACTGATCATTGGCACATTTACATCACTCAACAACTGGGCAAACGTATGTTCGAGTGAACATTCATACCCGAAAGAGTCCTTTACACAAAGTTGTTGCAGAGATTCCGGTGAGTGGGCTCCTTCAGACGGAAATATTTGTGCAAGTAATACACAGAGAATAGAATCCATTGATTTCAATGGCTTCATTCGCATTTCCTTTTTTTGTTTGCGCTTTTCTCTCGCATGCAAAAAAATAGGACTTGCTCTATTTTTCCGCTTATTTGCACACCAAAGCCCACATAGAGGTCTATAGGAGAAGTGCAAATGCATGCGCAAAACGCAAGAAAATGCGTTGTAATGCGATTTTAACATTAGAAAGTCCTATTGACTTTTGCGATAAAAAAATCATGTGATTTAATCGCGGGCGGCAGCAATGCGACACGAGATTAATCTAAAAAAAAAGCATTGCTGACTCCCAAAAATCGCTGGAACAAAGACACAATTTTGCCGCGATTTTCTCTCGGCAAAATCGCGATCGCCCGTGTGAAACTAGCCCAAGGATGCTAAGATGTGGCTGTATAATGGCCATGTAAAAGCAATCATATACTTTAACACTACAAGGTGGGCCATGGAAGAGTAGCCCGGCCCAACACTCATATGAAAACCAGCTAAAAGGAAATCTGTCTTTGTTGCCCATAGCAACCCATCACAGCGCAGCTTTCATGTCTTATGCTGCTGAGGTAAAATGAAAGGTGCGCTGTAATTGGTTGCTTTGTGGAATATTTTCCTTCAGACCGTTTTCAGAAGAGTGCGGTGCTGAGGTAATATTCCTTGGCCGACCCTGTAGATTTCTGTATTGGTTGGTACTCTATTTTTTGCTCTGTGAACTCTGAATCCATTGTTATTCCCACACAGTTGGTACAGCTATATGGAAAATGACAAGCCATCCGCCTCTCGCACTACAGAGAGGATACCGTGGGAGGATTAATACGAAATACAACAAGATATAGATAAAAAAAGACTCGCAGAACAAAGTGATCACCAGTCCCTCCAGAAATGTGGAATCAGAGCGACGCTCTACATATATTTGCATCACGAAAACATGTAGGAATTATTACTGCAGAGCTCATTTACCTTCATTCTTCATTGCCATTTTACCTCAGTTTAACCCCTAAAGGACCAAGCACAATAAATATACGGCACTTGGTCCTGGGCTATAATCCCAGGTAATAGCAGAAATACGGCAGGAGCAGGTTGGGTCCTCAGTTGTCACACATAGCCAAGGACCCGAAGCAGAAGGTAGAAGCACTAATGTACTAAAAAGTGAAAGCGGAAATGTTAGCTCCGCTATGTGACTCGGCGATCATGTGACCACTAGATGCCCCTTGTCACAGCAGAGCTACAAGGTCCTTTCAGACCCTGATTTGCTCTGCCAGTGACTACTGTCGTACCAGGGATGTGTTTTTCCCTGTAACTGGGGCTCCCATGGATGCACCAGTTACAGTGGAAAAGTGTGAAATCAAAAAGAAAAGAAAAAAAGACCACGTAAAAGACCCCCAGAGGTATTATATGACATCATGGGGGGTCATAGATGGTAAAAAAAATAGTTATAAAAATAAGTTTAAAAAAATTACAAAATAAAAATATATACATAAAAAAAGAAAATAACCCACCATTGACACCAACCAACACCGTCGCCGTATGCGCCCTGAAATCCAAAACTATACAAAATATATTTGAAACCGTTCAAAACAAAATGAGGAACCCATTCCTATACTCTATTTTAGTGTAAATATACTCATTTTAAAAATAAACAACCATAAATTTAAAGAAATCATTTTTCTAAGCTTTTTAAAGCCCCTAATAAAACAAAAAAAATGTTAGAAATAGTCAGTGAAAAGGGATATAAAAAATAGCCCTATATATCAAGGAAAAAAATGCAGCAAAAATTATTTTGGTAGCTGAAGACAAAAAAAAATAGGGCATTAAAGCCACCATATGGCTAAAATCACTAAAAGGGTCCGGTCCTTAAGGACCAAAACATTCTGGTCGTTGAGGGGTTAAACATAGTTTTCACTGTCAGAAGTGATATGGATATACATGGAGAACATTTCCAAAAAGTTAAATTGCAAATGTGATTCATTCTGATTTGGCCCAATATGTTAATTTCTACCTCTTAATGCCACGTTTGTTGTTGTTTAAAGTGACTCAATTAATGTTTAACAATCAAGATTCTACATGCATTGTGGAGCGAGCAAATATAGCCTAATGGCACCTCTAGAGTTAACACATCAAACACTAGAGTAGTTCAATTGGAGAATTAGTTTTTGCATGTAAATATATTAATTTTGGATTTTAGACTTAATCTGCATATTATTATTTATACAAGTGCCATTTCAAATACATTTTCAGTTAACCCCATAACACCACAGGGTGTAACTGTACGTCCTGGCAGGGAGGTAATTAGCGTAACAAGACGTACAGTTACACACTGAGGATAGCGCGAGATCAGAAGAGATCCCATGCTATCCAGCAGTGGGAGTTGGCTGCAACAGGGGCGGTGCATCAGGACAGCGACCCCCGCTGTTAACCCCTCACACTCCGCAATCTATGTAGATCGCGGCATGTAAAGGTTTCACAGAGGGAGCGCGCTCCCTTTAATGTCATCGGACAGAGAGCCCGACGGGTTGTCATGGCAACAGGACGCCAGATACTGGTGTCCTACATTGTCAGTGCCTATGATCGCTAATACAAGCGATAAGGCATTGCAGGACAGAGGTCCTGCAATGCTTCATCATAGCAATCGTAGGTGCTATGATGCAAATCCCCTACAGGGGCACAAACAGTGTAAAAAAAAGATCAAAACAGTGTCAAAATAAAAAAAAATGTTAAAAAAAACAACCCTTTTTTTGTGCTTTTTCCCCTATTAATATATTTAAAAAAATTTAAATCCCACATATTTGGTATCGTCATATCCATAACGACTTGCACAACAAATGGAACACACTTTTTAACCTGCATAGCAAAAAGCGTAAAGAAAACGTAAAAAACTGAGGCAAAATGCTTATATTTTACATTTTGCCTCCCCAAAAAAGCAATGTCATTAAAAAGTTGTATGTATCCCAAAATGGTACCAATAAAACAACAGCTCGTTACACAAAAAACAAGCCCTCACCGAGCTCCGCCCATGGGAAAATAAAAAAGTTATAGGACTTTGAATGCAGCGATTTAGAAAAACAAACCTTTAAAAAAAAAAAAACGTTTTTTGAATTGCAGAAAAGTGGAAAAATCTAAAAAAAAAAAAAACATGTTTGTATCGTTGTAATCGTACCAACCCGCGGGAAAAAATTATTGTGTCATTAATGCTGCATGATTAACACTGTTTAAAAAAAACTGTGGCAGAATTGATGTGTTTTCTCTCCCTGCAAATATAAAAAATTAAGTTTTACAATATAGTCCATGCGCCCAAAAATGGCACCAATAAAAGCTACAGTTCACTACGCAAAATACCAACACTCATACGGCCATTTCAACGGAAAAATAAAAGTTATGGCTTTTGAAAAGTGGAGATGAAAATTCCCAAAAAGTTTTGCATCCTCAACGTCAAAATAGGCCATGTCCTTAAGGGGTTAAATATAAAAGCCGTGAGCATAGTCCGTTGTTTCCACTCTGTAGTTCACAGCTTATTCACACAAGCAATACTCTCATGTGAGGTTTGTGTGATGCGCACGAAACTCGTGCAAATATGAAATTCATTCTTTTGAATGGATTCATTCGCATGTGCTGCGAGGAAAAAAAGGTTTACAGCACGTTCTATCATCGGGCATTCCCTCGAAGCGCATTACCCATTGCTTTCAATGGGACTTTGAAAGACATGCCACTCACATGGCATGAAGTCCGTGGGAAACACTTGCAATCCATCACACCTGTGAAAATCATCATTTCACAGAAGCGATGCGATACTTAATGAGAAATGCTTTGTATCATGGTGAAAATCACAGATTGGCAAGCGCGATACTGGGCCAGGTTTCTCAGCCTGATGTCGCTCTCACCCGTGTGAATGTAGCCGCTGTAATACATACATGCAAGTTCCGTCAGTTAGGAATGGCATACCATGGACTCTGATTATAAGAATCAGTGTGTATTCCAGAAGTTAAGCGCTGCCAATCAGTGGACATTTATTAGAAGGATGGACACAGACAGTAGTAGCTATGCCCATTAAAGAGTCGACCCTCCATTAAGTCTCTAACAATCCTGCAGTAATTGTAAACATCAAATTAACAGGTTAATTCCCTAAAATGCAATCCAACAGACAATAAGGAGTGGCTTTTAAGGTGACAGTGGGTCTCCTTAACTACTAGGTCCCAACCTGCTATGTAATGGCTACAAACATTTCTGCTCTTAAAGGGGTTCTGACATGAATAATTTTTTTATGCTTTAGCAGCCATTGTTCCCTGGTCTGCCTAATGGACCCAGGGAACCGATGGGTTAATGGCTGCTAAAGCATAAAAATCTTATACTTACCTGTTCTCCTGTTGTTGTTGACATCGGGGGGTCATCTCCCGGCAGCATATTAGCACTTTCTGCTTAGGTTAAGCAGCCTGACTAGAGCCACCTGATTGGTGCACGCTGTGCAGTCACGTGGTGCCGAAGAGCCAATCAGGTGGCTCTAATCAGCAGCGCTGCTTAACCTAAGCAGAAAGTGCTAGTATGCCTCCCGGCAGGCAGTCTTCTTCCTCCAGCAGCCGCGCCGCTCCGGGATCGCGCGCATGCGCAGTGGAGAGGTGCCCTCTGACAGGAGTCAGGACGGGCTGCGTCTCCACTGCGCATGCGCAGCACTCCGGAGTTCAGCCGGACGGACGGGCCGCCCACAGCAAGCACTGCTTGTGACGTGCTTGCTGTGGCGGTCCGTCCGTTGACCTCGGAAGTGCCTGACGGACGGACCAGAGCAGGAAGCGGTCTTTTTGACCGCTCCTGCTCTGCTTTAAAGGCACAGAAGAAGATGCCGGCTGGAAGGGACATGCCTGGCGATCGGGCCAGGCCAGGCAAGGTGAGTACAATTTTTTTTTTTTCATGTCAGAACCCCTTTAAATGGACACTAACTTTAAAAAAAACATATGCTTATATGATTTCCAGTGTGAGAAATAGCAAAACTGCTATTTACTTTATTTACCTAAAATAACATTTTTGAGCTGTAAAAATCACACTGAATTGCTATCTCATTCCTTCTACTTTGCTGTCCACTGTCTACTCTCACATGATTGACAGAGGATGCTAGGACAGCCAGAGCAGGGAGATGAGTCATCTGCTCATTGAACTGTATGCAGAGAGCAGAGAGGATGAGGGGAGAAAGACACTCAGACATGAATCCTAGATAGCTGTTGCTGTATATACACTGCTAAATCTTGCTGTACACTCCTACATGATGAGGTTATGTCTATGTGTAACAGACAGTTAGAGACCAGAATCTCTGTAGTTCTCTGTGTACAGTATGTAGAACATAATAAACATACAACAGTAGCTCCTCCCACTAGTCCTGAGAGGATGGAGAATCAGATGTACACCCTGCAGAGGGGAAAATGGGAAAAATTCAGGATACAAGTTATGTAGTGGCCATAAAGAGTGTTATTTCTCTTATATACATACATACATACATACATGACAGCTTATTGTGAAAAGTCATCTGAAAACTCAGGTACACTTACATTTCTTTATTTGTTTATCTGCTTCCTAACTGCAGAATTAAGTAACTTTCTAAATAGTATTTCTTCAAAATGTTCTACCATATTGTTTCTGTAATGTCTGTGCAACTACTGTGCATAGCTGGCTGTACTGCTCTTTCTGAAGTAGGCTAAACAGAAGACTGTTTTTGGCAGACTGGGAGGAGAGCAGATAAGACAGACTCTGTATCAGTCTACAGGTGGAGAGAGGAGAGTACCAACAGCAGAATCTGCCAGGAAGAGAGAAAATCACACATTCTTCAGCATCTGTGTCTGGCAGCATCGGACTGAGGCTGTGTTAGTACATGAGAACTAGCAAAGGTGGCATCAGCATTCTGGATTTACAGAGTACATACCCAGCATGCTTTAGATTGAATTCACACTGTATTTGCAGTGTTCTTACATCACCTGCATTGGGAAAGTCTTAGTCAGACTAGTACATGTTGGTATACCTTTTTCTTCTGTATGGAATACCAGAGGTTGCTGCACTATTCCATACCGAAGCATTCTCAAAAAAAAAAAAAAAAAAATATATATATATATATATATATATATATACCATGCCTTATTTTAAGTTTGAGAGCCGATGGGTGACATGCCACTGTATGACTATACAGTGACCTATGTCATGAAATCCTCCTGATGTACACTTCTGATGTATGCTGCAAATGCTATGCGAATAGACCCTTAGGCTATGTTCACACAGGGCAGATTAGCCATGGATTTTGTGCAGCTTTTCTGTGCCGAAAATCTGCAACATTTCCATGTGTAAAATCTGCTTTTCAAACCCACGGCTTGATTGTTACACGTTGCAGATTTGTTGCGGTTTTTGCAGTGGATTATCTGCATATTTTATGCGCAGAAAATCTTCTGTGGAAAATCCACACCAAATCTGCAGCTACTCTTGTGGATTTGGTGAGAATGTACTGCAGATTTCGGATTCTCCATTGAAGTCTATTGACCAAAACATGGAGTGTATCCACTGCTAAAACTGACATGCTACGGATTTAAATTCTGCACCATATCTCAATTTCTGCAGTGGATTTTTGCCGCAGTGTGGGGATGAGATTTTGAAGATCTCATCCACTTTGCTGCTAGTGTAAATGCTGCAGATTTTCTGTGCGGAGGATCCACATGGAAAATTCCTGAATTTTGTGTGAACATGACCTTACTGAGAGGAACATGCCCAAAGGAGCCAAGTCCGAAACTAGGAGCTGTTTGCTTCAGGAATCAAGATTGCAGCCTGAAACTTGGTGCAACATCTTTTTTAACTCAAAGTAACCAGTATCATATTTTTTCTATGTCAAAGATGTCAATTGTCTTTAAAGAGTTATTACCATCTTAGAAATCTATGTCACATCCATAGGCTTTATTCATATGTGTATAATAGACGGGGGTCCCACCTCTGGAACTCGCACCTATCTCCAGAATGGGATCCCCTTACCCTATCCCACCTGGTGTGGTGGCCACCGTATTCAGGCTGGAATTAAATGAAGCAGTGTTGGGATTACAAAAACAGCTGAGCTGATTGTATTCCCCTGTTTCCAGAATTTTTATAGAGGTAAATTAGAGTTGTAGAAACAGCCTAGCACAGTAACCTTGACTGTTTCCATAACTTCCATTAACTTCTATGGGAGTTATAGAACTGGCGGCGTAGCACAGTGAGCTCAGCTGTTTCCATAATGCTGGCCACCTCTTAATTCAGCCACAGCTTGAATACAGCAGGTAGCGGCCACCTCACTATCCCGGTTGGGGACCTCTGTTCTGGAAATAGGAGCGGCTCTCAATTGTGGAACCAGCATCTATCATAATTTTTTATATAGCCTGTGGATATGCCATAAACGTCTAAAATGGGAATAACAGTTAAAATGTGAATATTGATATTGGATTTATGCACTATCCTTATGTCGAAGCTGAATTGCTGGGGGACATGACAGGAAGTGTTGTCAGGGAAACAGAGGCACAGAAGCTCTTCTTATTGTCAGCCTGTATCTTCAAAGTCTGATAACTTGGAAAAACATAGAGCCCGAGGAGGTTATACCTTTAAATAACATTGCAAAGTGTTATTGTTCTCCAATAATAATCTGTATTATTTTATATTTCTAGTAAAATGTTATTATATGGTAGATTTCACACTCGGCAATGTATTTCAGACAATGGCCTCAGGTAATGAGCCACTCTGCAGAGATGCATCTCTATGGGACATGCCACATCTAGAACAGGGAAAGTATCCCACATAAACATACTCTATAATCTCCATAAGTCTAAAGAAATGGAAGCATTAAGTATCCCAAGGAAGATTTTGTGTCCTGCACCTCTTATGTCCTAGAAGTCTTTAATTTATATGGGTTATTACTTTTGGTTAGGGCACTTGTCATGTTTTATGACATCTTCACCTTCTGTTTACATCAGTACTAAAAAGATATGAAGAACAACATATAAATTCTGCACATTTCCCGAGTCCAAATGAAAGTGTGCAGGGTGATGAATAAACGGGAAACTTTGTAATTTAATCATAGGTGCATAAAAGTAGAGACGCAGAAAATACTTGACCCTGGAGAATATTCTTAATAGGTATTTGTAAAGTAAACCTATGTTTGGAGCATAGGCATTTGTTTTTGTAGCGCTCACATAGGGAGCAATTAAATAAAATTAAAGCAATATGAATAAATAAATCCAATAACTGAGCCAGCACAATGTACTTCTAAGTTTACTTTATGCATAGAGATAGTTTTATCTATGTTGAAAATACTCTTCTTTATTAAGTGTGTCCATTTAACCATCTGTCTACCTGCCTAGTAATCACCTATAATCTATCCCATCTATCTGTCTATTCTATTTATTTCTATCTATGCATCCATCCAAGAGGGGATACAGAGGCTACATTGACATTTGAGCCCTAGGCCCTAGTAATATAATCATTTGGTTTAAACACAAGCCAACGACGAATGAGAATCGTTCACTTTTCGTTCGTCATTCAGTTTCAGCCGGTGTAAAAATCATTGATGGCTTGTTCGCTTATTGTTAAGTTTAACCCTTTCCAATCCACTGTCTGACCTCTAAAGACATTATGATTTAAGGCTGTACAGCTCCAATGTTGGAAGACATCTATCTGGGTTCTCTTACTGTATATTGCCAGCCTCTCTGCTGTCGGAGCCTATCCAATGTGTGACCTCATGCAGTACTGGCTTTAGCCAGCATGTAGCGCCGTTGTATAGCAGCAGAAAAAGAGTAAGCCCCCTAGGAAAACCAGGATACAAATTGGATTGGAAAGGGTTAAACACGTCCCATTCAGAGTTTCAGATAGGAACATGAAACACTGAAGGAGAACTGAACAATTCTCAACAGTGATCTGGCTGTCTAAACAGGCGGAATGATTGCGAACGAGTTAGCGATGACATCACTCGTTCGTTCAAATGAGAATCAGCTTGTCTAAAAGGGGCATTAGTGAATTCAACATACACTTTACCAAATAACAGATCATCAATGTCTATTATCTTTGTGCTGTGACATCACTGTTATATCACCAGGGGTATAACTATAAGGGATGTGGTTGCACCCAGGCCCAGGAGCCTTAGGGGGCCCATAAGGCCTCTCTTATCTATATAGCTATCATTTACCATTTATCTGGAGACCCAGTTATTTATGTTCCTCTTAAAGACTGTGTAAATAAACCTAAAGAAAAGACAAGTGACAGTTTGGAGTGCTTTTTAACCCCCGCTGTGCTACAATATGTATGTGTATATATATATATATATATATATATTTCTTATTGTTATTACCACGGAGGTTAAAATACCTGTACTGCTCATCTGTTCCATTTCGTAAGTGCAATTAAGAACTCACTATTATCTGGAGGAACAAGTATACATAAAGGTGGAAACAAACAACTAATTGTAATTTAATAAATAAATACAATAGATTTAATGATTAGCTTTTGTGTCTTGCAATGTATAGGAAAAACATACAACCAGCAATTGTTTAATAATAATTCAATGAAAATCTACAATTACTGAAGTTGTCATTAGGTATCATTATTATTTCATGTCATCTATAGCCCAGCTTGATCTTCTGAACCCTGTAGGACAAATAAGCTTTTGAAAAGAGCTGAAATGGACACGGAAGAACCTTGATATTGTATATATGTTTGATTGAATAGAACATGAACCCTTTCTACCTGTGAATAGTGTATTTTCTCTGCTGGAGAATATCTATACCTTGTTATTTTGCATGGTGCAGGGTGCTCATTTGACTGTATGATTTCAAATTAACAACATTTGCCTAATGAATAGGCAGCTGCTTAGTGGAGTAAATGACTCATACTGGGAGATTTATTTATTGTTTTGCTCTATTATTCAAGAACATTGATCAAAGAAAGGAAAAGGAAGCAGCTGTTTTTTTGTTTCTTTTTTGTCTACAGGTTTGAAAAGTTTAGAATAGGTTTGCTGCATGAGCTGCTCATCAGTGATCAGGAATATTGCTGTAGACTCTGCTTTAAAAGAGAACCACCAAAGTAGTGGTAATCCCTTTACTGCAAATATAAAAAACTTTTTTTTGACTCTCTTATTCCTGTAGATATGTTTTTATAAATTCAAACCTTACAGCTCCTCTGCGCATGTCCCCGTGCTCTATCAATTCAAGATTTAAATACCCTGTTTCCCTGAAAATAAGACGCGTCTTATATTACTTTTTTCTCCCAAATATGCGCTACGTCTTATTTTCAGGGGGTGTCTTATTTCGCCGTGGCAAATCCGTCTGTGGCCGCTAATCCCTCAATTGGCCAGCTTTGTGGACGAAATTTCTCAGAAATCTCGTCCACATGGAACAGCAAATCTGTCACGGCAAAGCTGGGAGAAGCCGGTGTTGTGGTGTGGATTCACCCGCCACAGAAACGGAAAAGCATGCAGCCAGGTCGCTTCAAAACAAGCAGCGGAGTGCCGTGGGTTTTGAAGCAGCGCTTTCCTGGCGGAAATCTCGCTGTTTATCGCTGTGGCCAAACCGCGACATTTCTGCTGGAAATACGCTCTGTGAGAACCCAGCCTTAAGAATCACACACAGGTTGCGTGACTCACATACAGAGCCATAAAAAAATAAGGGCTGTAAAGTAACGTACCTGTCTGCAGACAGAAGTTCCTGTACCACTTGTAAGCAGGGATGGTATTGCAGCTTCCAGCCACCAGGGGGAGCTCCTCACAGCAGACATGTACAGCAGGAACAGAACGTACAGTATGGACTTTTCCAGCCAGCAAGGGGAGCTCACAACAGCACACTCGTACAGCACAGCAGGGACAGGATAACAGCAGACTGTCTGCAGATCTACCTATACATCTGGAGGTAGGAGACAACGGGGATGGCAGCAGGGGACAGGCCTCTTGACTTGCCTGCACACTTTATTATGCCTTACTATCGGGGGGGTGCCTTATATTTGGGACTTCTGCACATTTCAGGGGGTGCCTTATTTTCAGGGGATGTCTTATTTTCGGGGAAACGCGGTAGGAAGATTGGATGATATTTAATTAGCACAATGCACCAGAATTCCCGTTACAAATGTGGAGTATATGGTATGCACTACATTTATTATGTGCTTTAGCCACTTTGTGTTTAACTTAGCTATTTTGTAAAGTGGAAAGGAAATGGTTAAAATGAGTTGTACAATGGGCCAGTTACCCAGGCTGTGGTTGTTTTTTCCCCGTACCATGGGTGGATAGGAATACTGCTATATCTTAAGGAGCTGAAGCAATAAGCCCAAACTGTAGTTCTTCTTTTTTAACTATTAAGGAGGTAGAACCCCCCCCCCCCCCCAGTATTCAGGAGGTAATTGCATATCCTAGCAATATTCCATCACTTTTAGGGTGAAGCCACACGAACGTATATCGGCTTGGTTTTCACGCCGAGCCGATATACGTTGTCCTCGTGTGCAGGGGGGGAGGCTGGAAGAGCCAGGAGCAGGAACTGAGCTCCCGCCCCCCTCTCTGCCTCCTCTCCGCCCCTCTGCACTATTTGCAATAGGGAGAGGTGGGACGGGGGTGGGGCTAATTCTCAGAACTTAAAAGTTTTGCTTTATGTCACAATGCATAATGTTGCTTAAACATGTCTGCTATAAATCACTAATCCCAAGTCACACACTTAAGAAGCAGCATACTTTGGAATACAGTACACTTAGAGTACAGCCATGCACACTTACTCAGCTTGCATGCTCGCTTATTTTTGCTTTATATAGCACTCATCTGTCATATTTGTTTGGAAAGGACATAGGAAGTTTCACCAATGCAATTTATCAAATCCTGATTGGGTAACCCCGCCCCTAATTAATCACCTGTGCAAAGCAATGGAGACCGAAACCCACAAGCAGATTATGTGTTTTTTTTCAATGTATACCCTTTTAGAACAAGTTACAATGTATTTAACCTGTTTGGAAAAAAAAACAATACAGTTACTCCCCGACTTGCGAACAGGTTCCGTTCCAGGAGCCTGTTCGCAAGTCCGTTTTGTTCGCAAGTCGAACAGATGGTTGTATGGAGCAGGATCGCGGGTGGATCCTGCTCCATACAACGTCGGGTGCAGGCTGTTCTTACAGCGGGCACCCGGCAGCAGCAGTTCTGACGAGCTGCGCTGCTTGTCGGAACTGTTAACACTTTAAATACCGCTCTGACAGCGGTATTTAAAGTGTTAACAGTTCTGATGAGCGGCGCGGCTCGTCGGAACTGCTGCCGCCGGGTGCCCGCTGTAAGAAACAGCCTGCACCCGACGTTCAGGGGGCCCGTACAGCGTCCCACGATGAGATTGCGGGACGCTGTGCGGTTGCTAGGCAGCCGGGGACCTCCTGAAAGGCCCCAGGGCTGCCTATGCAGAGTGCCCATCAAGCGCACGGCTTGATAGGCGCTCTGCATAGACAGCCCTAGGGCCTTTCAGAAGGCCCCCGGCTGCCTAGCAACCGCGATCTGACCGGACTGGCTTCTATCAGGCTTGATAGAAGCCTCTCCGCTCCCTGCACAGTATGATGTAATGCCATAGCATTACATCATACTGTGCAGGACAGATAGTTCGCATCTTGCGAAATTCGTAAGTCGAATATTCGCAAGTCGGGGACTATCTGTATAGCAATATGTATAAACTAAAAGATTACTATGAATTGATATAAACACAAACAAATGCAAATAAGATAGGGAAAGATGCACTCAGCAATTCCACTAATTCCAAGTCACACACTTAAGAAACAGCACACTTTAAAGTACAATACACTTAGAATACAGCATGCACACTCGCTTATGTTTGTTTTATATAGCACTTATTTGTAAGACTTCTGCTCCTTCATTCATATTATTTTCTATGTAATTGTATTCTATGCATTTTTGCCAGTTCTATCATTTCTGTGATGACTGTGCATATGCTCACTTTTTATACAAAAGTCCAGAGTCCCAAAGATAGACAAACTGAGTATACAACATACAAGCTGCAGCTTCCTCAGTAGTTATAGGAATGAATTCTCACTAAGCTTCACAGTTGATGACTTCTCGCATTAAACTTGTATTATGTAACAATGTACAATAAACCCTGTACTCTTCAATTGCAACTCAGTTCTTTTCATTCTTAGATGAGTTGTACATACCAAGTACATAGGTGATAACTGTTTTGCAATTGGAGGGTGTAGAGGTTTTTTTTTTAACTGCAAATTAGATCTGGATTGGGTGCCTAAATTAAGACGCTCAACCATATAGCCGAGTGACTTGTTTTACTGTCTATTATATTCTGTAACTATTCTTCAACTCGGATATTTACTAGATAAAGGATATACATTTTAAGTCCCTGCTTACACTTTTTATGTTGCGATAATGTTTTATTGTCTTCATCTTGCATATTTATCCTTGAATAACATACATTTAGTTAGATTCTTTTCACACTGATGCCTTGGTTCCTATCTTTTCAGGAGCCATGACAGATATGACAGATCAAATTTCATTTGCTTCATAATGGATGCTGTCGGATCTCATTGACTTTTAATGGATCCATTAGGCTGCCATATATTAATATATACAATATTGTAATACCCCAGTTCCATAAAAGTTGGGACGCTGTGTAAAATGTAAATAAATGTAAAGAATGCAATGATTTGGAAATCTCATATCACCGTATTTTATTCACAATAGCACATAGAGCGCATATCAGAAGGTGAGAGGGAGACATTTTTCTATTTCATCTTTAAAAATGTAAAAAATTGATGGCAGCAACACATCTCACAAAAGTAGAGCCAGGGCCAGGCCTACCATTGCGTAGCATCCCTGCTTCTTTTTACATCACTCGGTAAACATTTCTGAAGTGAGGAGACCAATTGCTGGAGTTTTAGGAGAGGAATGTCCCATTCTTGTCTCATGTAGGATTCTACCACTAACAGTTCTGGGTCTTCTTTGCTGTATTTTTTTCTTTTTTTTTTTACATAGTTTTTTTTTACATTTTTTATGTAAGTCCCTGTAGGGGACTTGAGCCAGAAGAGCTCTTATAACTATAATAATGTGTTGCAGTACTTCTGCAATGCATTATCACTCACAATAGTGATCACAGGCCACGGCAGGCCTGGACACCATTGCAGAGAGCCAATGACTTCACAGAGGGAGTGAGCACCCTATGTGAACCCTTTACATGCCATGATCTGCATTGATTGTAGCATGTAGGGGTTAACAATGAGGATCAGTATTTTCAGCGAACCTCACTATTGCAGCAGGCCAACTGTCAGTCACAGTCAGCTTCTGCTGTGGGATGGCAAGGACTCGCTCCTGAGCCTGTGTCATCTACAGGACACACGTTTATATCCTATTGCGTTAACTACCACCTTGCCAGGACGTAAACTTACATCCTGTGGCATTAACCCTTTCCAATCCACTGTCTGACGTCTGAAGACATTATGATTTAAGGCTGTACAGCTCCAATGTTGCAAGACGTCCGTCGGGGTTCTCTTACTGTATATTGCCAGCCTCTCTGCTGTCATATCCTATCCAACGTTTCACCCCATGCAGTACTGGCTTTAGCCAGCATATAGCACTGTTGTATAACGGCAGAAAAAGAGTAAGCCCCCCTAGGAAAACTAGAATATAAATTGGATTGGAAAGGGTTAAGCGGTTAAATGAACTTTTGGCCAGAGAAGACGTTTCTGTATTATGTTGATATGTGGCTTCTTCTTTGCATGATAAAGCTTTAACTTGCATTTGTGGATTGCATGGCAGCCTATGTTCACAGACAGTGATTTCTGGAAGTGTTCCTGAGCCCATGCTGTGATTTGCATTACAGTTTCATGTCTGTTTTAATGCTAGTGTTAGATAGTGTAATATGCAAAGTCTTCACAATTGTACGATGCAGAACATTTTTCTAGATGCAGTTTTTCACAGATTGGTAAACCTCTGACCATCTTTGCTTCTGAGAGACTCTGCCTCTCTAACATGTTCTTTTTATACACAGTCATGTGACTTAGTATAAAATTGATCCTCCAGCTGTTTTTTATTTACATCACTTACTTTTCCAGCCTTTTGTTAATCCTGTCCCAACTTTTGTGGCATGTGTGGCTACTATGAATTTCTAAATAAGTAGATTTTTTTAAAATAAAATAGAAAAATGTCTCACTCTCCTCTTCTGATATGTGCTCTATGTTCTATTGCGAATAAAATATGGTTATATCAGATTTTCAAATCATTGCATTCTTTTTTTCTATACATTTAACTCAACTTTTTTTTGAATTGGGGTTATATATTTTGTAATATATAAAATTACAAAATAATATATTATAATCTGACTTTAATTTAAAAAAATGGTGACAGAGACTTTTCAAGAATAATGCTTTATACAATGTATTTCCTGAAATCTCTAATACAAAAGCTGTGACAAATGAAGTCATAGTCTAATACATGTGGGACTATCACTCTACAAAATAATAAAAAGAGAAAAGTTAATTAAAAATGAATTAATTTTCATCATTATTTAAAATCAGTGAACTTGCAGAGTAATCCGATGAAAAAGGGAAATGTAGATAGTTTATAATAGTTTTGCTCAGTACATTCTCCCTTTATTTCTAGCTATACCTAAACGAAGGCTGATTTGTTACTTGAGGAATCATTAATTTTACTTCTTCCTGTAGGCTTTTTGTAAATTGTGAAATCAATCCTAACTGACAAAGACTAAAGATAGTATGTCGTTTGCAGAGTCTGCACATTTGTATATGTCAGGTGGCCTTTTTATCTTATTTGGTAAGACGATTTAAATCCAAACTTTTCCCTGTGTTTACTGATTCATAGAACTATACAAATACAATTACAAGTTTTAATCACTCATAAATGAAAAACATGTACATTACCAATCAATAATGTAGAAAATAATTGGATTCTGCAGTGATATGTGCAGGCTGAAATGTAGGAATATCAATAAAGGAAATAATTATCCTGCATGCACTTAATAGGGGAGATTTATGAAAAGAGGGTAGAGGAAAAGTGGCGGAGTTACCCATAACTACCAATTAGATTCTCATTTTTTGAGGCCGATGGAGTATATTATTTTGTACAGTAAAATATAACCTAAGTACTCTATTATATTACAATATTAGATGCTTAAGTTCAATGCTCATGGGCAGAGTTTTGAGAAGAGTTTTCAACTGGTCATGTCTGGTGCCTCAACATCCCCAGCTTGGCATGTAGTTTGATTGCATGCTATCACCATGTAGGGGGCCATATAGTGGTAGATATCAGTTGCAGACAGCCACCATGCAGATCAGGTAGGTGATTACAGTACAATTAAATCCTGTTACTCACAGGTGACATCATCCCTGATTGGAGTCAGGGTTTTTTTCTCCATCCAACCCAGAACCCCATGACGACTATTGACAACTGCAGAGTATACTGCTTAGGCCCCTGCCCCTCTCCTTCCATAGAGCTGCATTACCATCAAGCCCCTCTCCTTCCAATCTAGTCATCTGACCTACCAGGAGCAACAGGACAGGATTCTTTTTAATCCTCACTCCTTTAGGACCTTTGTCATATGATTATGATGCCACAAAAGGTCCTGAACCTCTTTTAGTGGGAGTTTTTCCGCAATTAGCTGCAAAAAAACACTCTAGTGTATCCTTTTGTACCCTAGCAACCATAAAAGGTGCCAGGTGAAGATGATAGTGGTGAGAGGCAGTGGTGAGAACTTTGGTATATCCTACAGTAGTTAATGTTGTCTCTATCACTGAAAATGTAGGCTACTACTCATTTAAAGATAAATGGGCAGATTTACTAATCCTAATAGATGATGCCAACTTAGACCAGGCCAGGCAGTCTAAAAAGGCACCAAATGTATTGCAGTGGTTAATGCTAGATGATAAATTTGGTACTTTATACTTTGTATTGGTTGGCTTAGTTTGCACCTAAATTTGCCACAATCTATTTCTTCTAGGCTACACCCACTTGTCAAGAGAGGCAGAGTGGATTATTCTTTTTGGTGCATTTGCTTCTAAAATGGATCTGAAACTTGATGCAAAATTATATGCCAGAAAAGCATCACATTTTGGGACATTTTTCAAAAAGATTTAGGTGCAATCACATTAGCAAAGCTGCCACAATCCATGTGTTATCCTCTAGCAGCAGAATGGTTCTATATAAGAGTATATAGAGAGTAGAGAAAATAAGACAATCCTAAGACTTATTCTGGAGCGATTTCGTATTTAGAAAATTACTTATGCAAAACTGGATATAGAAATTAGGAAGAAAGCTATAATAAAAGTTGCTGTTTTGTTTAACTGGTGTTGATCATATTTACACTTTCTTGTTAAACAGCGTAGATGTTTGATGAGTTAGCCCTATATAATCCTAGACCATTCAATTTGTTTGCTTCATTTTCAGTGGTTAATGCATTCTCTTCATAGCTGTCATCTATTATTTACCAACAGCATTAAATGGCTTTTCCCATCTCCAAAAAAATATTAACGTAGATTGAAACAGTGAGAGAGATTGCTTCCATCCATATGGAAAAGATTTGCTGCTCTTAATGGTCATGCTCTAGCTCTGATGAGTGTATGCAAATAATGTTACATAATTAAAATGATAAATATTTACCATTATTTAATTAAAGACACACATACACGAAGGGAAATTGTGTGAAGATTCGTAGACGGCCTGTAATACACTGGGAGCTATTTAAAGGGGTTTTCTAACATCTTTAAACATTGGTGGCAGTAGAGGAGGTGACACAGGTATAAAAAAGAAAATAAAATACTTAGCTCTTAAAGGGGTTGTCTCGCGAAAGCAAGTGGGGTTAAGTACTTCTGTATGGCCATATTAATGCACTTTGTAATATACATCGTGCATTAAATATGAGCCATACAGAAGTTATTCACTTACCTGCTCCGTTGCTGGCATCCCCGTCTCCATGGCTCCGTCTAATTTCGGTGTCTCCTTGCTTTTTTAGACGCGCTTGCGCAGATGGGTCTTCTCCCTTCGGCTTGGCAGCAGCTGCGTTTTGGCTCCGCCCCCTTGTACGCGTCATTGCGTAGCTCCGCCCCCATCAATGTGCCGATTCCAGCCAATTAGGAGGCTGGAATCGGCACATGTGATGGGGCGGAGCTACGCGATGACGCGTACAAGGGGCGGAGCCAAAACGCTGCTGCTGCCGAGCCGAAGGGAGAAGACCCATCTGCGCAAGCGCGTCTAAAAAAGCAAGAAGACACCGAAATTAGACGGAGCCATGGAGACGGGGACGCCAGCAACGGAGCAGGTAAGTGAATAACTTCTGTATGGCTCATATTTAATGCACGATGTATATTACAAAGTGCATTAATATGGCCATACAGAAGTACTTAACCCCACTTGCTTTCGCAAGACAACCCCTTTAACTTACCTCTTATGCTGTAATCTGGAAGTATATTAGGAAATTCACTCACTATATTAGAAATATATATATTTTTTTTATTATGGGCCTATGGTAGCTTTTCTAAAGGTTCTACACCTGAAATCCTAGCTGAGAATTTGGGGGCTTAGGGACTGGAAATGAGCAAGCATACTCGCTAAGGCAAACTACTCGAGCGAGTAGTGCCTTATGCGAGTACCTGCCCGCTAGTCTCTAAAGATTCGGGTGCCGGCAGGGGGAGAGCGGGGAGGAACAGGCGGGAGATCTCTCTCTCTCACTTTCTCCCCGCCCACCTGCTCACTCCCGCAACTCACCGCTCTCTCCCGCCGGCACCCGAATCTTTAGAGACGAGTGGGCAGGTACTCGCATAAGGCACTACTCGCTCGAGTAGTTTGCCTTAGCGAGTACGCTCGCTCATCTCTAATAGGGACACATCTGGGGTAGGGGATACAGGAGTCCACGGCATGTCATGCTCCTCAGTCTATGGGAGTCACTAACCTATTGTGCTGCTATGGCTGCTGTGTTTTCTTCTTACCCAGCAGGATGTGGAGTTTCTCTTCCTCCTCCATGGAATTGAAGTCCAGGAAGAGATTAGGGAATGGAATACATCCTTCACAGCCTCCTTGTCTCACTGTTTGCACAGTCTGCTTTCCTTAGGCTTGTTGTTCTGTCTGTGCCATCCTGATTTGATGGCCAGGTTGTAGACATTTAGTCAGTAGTGGCTCAGGATCTGGCGCTCTATGAGGCTTCATAGTATTTCCAGATATGTGGTCAGTTTGTACTCCCTCGGCAGACCTTGGTATTTTGGCAGTTTCTATGATGTTCTTATGCCATTCTTACAGTCACTGATATATTCTATTTGACTCTTGTTTGTTGTTCTCTTCACTTCGGCTTTTGTGAGGCAGTGTTGGTTGATGGTTTGGTCAGGCTGGGTTTTGGGTGAAACAACTTGACCATTCTGGGTATAACTCCAGGCCTCAGGGTTCACTGTCATAAAGGAGGACTCAGCCTTCTGATGGCATAGAAGGCTTGCCATGTCTTGTCTTTTAGAATCTCTATGACTGATTTGAGACTCCAATTGATTTATAGGCCAAGGTAGGTGTACCTGTCAGTTTCTGTAATTGGGCAGTTTTTCAACATATTTATTTCATCAAAATGTCATACATAAAAAAATATAAGATACCATTGAAAAAGTTCTGAAATAGTCAGTGGACACTTTATTATATTTACTACTTTATCAGATTTATTGTAATGGATAGAATGCAGTCATCATTAGAAGAGCCTCCATTGTTCCTGGCATGAATTCAACAATGTACTGGATGGATTCCGGTGCATGTTGACATGATGGCATCACATTATTGATCCCAATTTATCATTTGCCCATTTAGGAGTGTCCTATTCTACTACAACTTAAAGGTGTTGTGTCAAATTGAAGAACATTAGGATGATTGTGAAAGCTATTATGATAAACTGAACTCAATATCATATTTGCAGAATCAACTTAGAATGATGTGCCTTATATGAAGTGATATCCTTATGCAATAAATTAGTAGTTAGTGATGCTCTTTTGGTACTAAAGGGGCTGATGTTCATCAACAAATATTACCCATTACTATTAGTACACCCCATTCATCCAAACCTGCTGATGTAAGACTAGATGAATCCATAGAGCTTTGGACCTTGCATGGTACAACAGAAATCAGATTTTTCTCAACTGTTAGTTTTGAGGCAGAACTGCTGTAGTTTCACTTCTGGTGTAGTTTAGTCCAGTGTGGTCGTCTGCTGCTGTAGACCATCCATTGTAAGACATGATAGTATGCATTGTGAGAGGCTGATGTATATACTGCAATTGCAACACATGATTATGTGACTGTAACCATCATGTAAGTTTGAATCAGTTGGGCCTTCCCCTCGAATATACCTTATTGTTGTTTTGAGTGCAATTTGCTGCAAACTCTAATTACTGCTGTGCATGACAATCCCAGATCTAATACTAATTATCTTTATTTATATAGCCCCAACATAGTCTGCAACACTTTACAACCCAGAAGGCATCAGGATTATAGTTCTGTAAATTAATATAAAGAAACCTCCTGTATTATCTGTATAACATGTACTTGATTCATGCATGAGTGGGATTTACAGGTTAGGACAATTACAACATTGTAAGGCAGCATGGGTGGATTACAGTTGCTACTATCAGGACACCAGAGTGACCGGGACAATGTGGTGGCACAGTAGATGCTAAACCATGTTATTCCTATGTCCCAAGGAACAATATATTCAGTATTACTGTTCCCGCGCCGTCAAGTAGAGTCCAGTTCATAGTGTAAGCAAGTAGGAATGACAGAGTAAGGTGCTAAATCCGAGAGCATTGTGGCTCATCCATTGAAGAGTGCTAGTCCGAGAAGTAAGAAGAGTATGGTTGGTGTCTGCAACTTGCCAACGTGTACACCTGGAGACAAGTAGAAGCAGACATTGTAACAAGCAAAGAGACAAAGTAGACTGTTTACTGCCTAACTGAATCCAGTGCCAATACCACAGCAACCCCCATTGTTTAGGCCAAGAGGCCAGATGTTTAACTAGACTGCTGCTGAGTTGTTGGTTCTGTTACCCGCCAGTTAAAGAAGCATTGTTTTCAATGGAATCCAAGTTTTCCTATTTTCCTCATGCAACACCATGCAGTTAGTCCAAAACAACGCCTGTTCACGTTACAATTCCGAAGATACTAAAACATGTCCACCTGGCACCAACAAGTTAATATGTATGGAATGTGCATTTAGTTATATTAAATTTTGTATCGGCAAATACTTTGGACTTCTTCACTACATTGAGAAAATTATGATATGTACATTCTGACCTTTGTAATACTTAACAGAGTCCATATCTATGTAAATGTAGACAACACAATGTCCTGAGCTCTGCAACTACAATATCTGATTCAGAGGGATATGTCTTTGCTCCATGAGAAGAATGGGTTCACTTACTCTAAATTGGGAACTGACAAAGCAAAGAATAAGAAGGTTTGGGACTGGGAAACCAAGACATTAGCCCTGTTATTAGAACTGCTATAGATTTCAAGAAATAGCTTCTTTTTGTGTCAGAAATGGTAAAAAGAAGTTATCAGGAGAAAGACTGCAGAGAGCTGCTGGACTTGAGGTCTCAAGAGGTTTAAGGGTGATACATATAACCATAGTATGCACTAAGCTTACATTTAGAGGAAGACTCCATTTGTATTTTGGTTCTCTAGAGTCATCATTTTAATCTGCATTACCTTTTTCTTATTTTCAGATATATTTGTTTTAGTGCCTTGAGGAAGAAAATCCTTGAAAACAAAAGCTGAAATACTCTGAAAACCCATTGCGCTGTTCAGGGAGATCAGATAGAACTGAGGGAGAAACAAAATCCTCTTGAACTTAAGATTTAACCTCTTTGTGGTTTCCTGGGTTTCCTGGGCAGTGTTGTAAGTAGGACACAAATCTGTGTCCTGAGGATCTCATGAAAAATACATCATTATTTTTCATCACATAAATCCAGGAAAGTGCCATCTGTGTGTTCAGCCATGTTTACTGCAAATGAATAGACACGTAAAAACAGAATAGACAAACGAGTTCTAGTATGCTCTGGTGTCTCTTGGAAGGGTATCTGAGATGATGTATAACATATGATGTATCTGATCTACAGTGTTCGATTTTCAGTACAAATTGCTGTAGTAAACAACTTTCCTGAAATATTTTGGATGTCCTAATTTAGATGTGCCTTAGTGATCACTTAGTTCAAAGGGTACTATAGCATGGGGTTTTCACTAGGACGTTAAACCCATTGGCATTAGCCAGAGTTAGGTACCATCTAAGCAATTTAGGATTAATACATTAGTAAATACTAATTATACACCATCCAGAATACCATTGTAAATCATTTATTGGACGATATTTCAAAAATTAAAGGGGTTGTCTCGCGGCAAGCATCAAAATTTTACATTACCCCATTCCCCCTGTCACCCCCTGGCATAAAATAGCAAATTAAAGCGGTTTTTAAACCGCTTGCTACTCACCGATCCGACGAAATAAGGAGTTATAAAAATCTTCTCCCTAAGGTGGCCGCCGGTCCTTTCCCAGGGATGCACTGCGGGTTTCTCCCATGGTGCACCATGGGCTCTGTGCGTTCCATTGCCGATTCCAGCCTCCTGATTGGCTGGAATCGGCACACGTGACGGGGCGGAGCTGCGATGACGACGCGGTGACCAGCTCTCCGGTACGAGCGTCCGCATTCACCAGCCAGAAGCATGGACTGCGCAAGCACGTCTAAAAACACCAGAAGACATCAGAATTAGACGGATCCATGGCGATGGGGACGCTAGCAACGGAGCAGGTAAGTGAATAACTTATGTATGGGTCATATTTAATGCACGATGTACATTACAAAGTGCATTACTATGGCCATATAGAAGTGTTTAACCCCACTTGCTGCCGCGAGACAACCCCTTTAAAACAGTTAGGTGCCTCTATGAAAGTGTTTCATAGATCTGCAATACAATTTATGGAAAACATGCACTCCAAAGCATGTACCAAAACTGCACCAAAACTACTCTGTGTACATAAGGCCTATACACACTGCAAGAGTGCTCACCAAAGCCTGTAGATTCATTGTTGTTAAAGCCTGAAGAAGTAGTCACTAAAACAAGTTATCAATTGATGTAATTGTTGTATTGTCTGTGTTCTCCCGTGCTTGAAAGCATTGTGGAATAAGTTGGCGCTATACAAATAAAGATTATTATTATGTTATTAATAAGGGCTTTAAACAGAGACCAAAGCTAAAAAAGCAGAGGCATAAAAAAGGCAAGTATGTCCTTGCCTGAACTTTTACAAGGGGCTGGAAGGAGGCATTCAAAATGTTTCTATGTGACCTAGCTTTTCCTTGTTGTTATCCTGTAAAAAAGGTACTGTGTTACAATTAAGTTGGATGAATATGGCAGAGAAGACTCATTACCAGTATGATTTGTTAACCACTTTCAAACACAGCACTGGGTATTCACAACATAATAAATTGTGAAATTTTTCATCGAGATTAGAACAACCCTCCTCTAATAGTGTTCTGAGGCTCTTCCATCTCCCTGTCTTCAGCAGATTTGGCACTGTACTTGGTCAGTAATAATGGAGTCAGTAGGTATTGTTACCAGCCTCCGATCAGCATGGTTAGCCTTCATCACTTACCTGCCAGACCCAGCTTGGTTTGCAGGTTCTGGTGGCCTCCAGGACTGTCTAGTAATAGGTGAATAAGGGCATAAATGACAAGGATTGTGCAGGACGTTTTTCTATTGTCTTGGTACTGCTATTCTAGGCTGTGTCTGTGACTTACGCAAACAGCATAGAACAAGCATTTTGGTTGTTTCTGTCTTTATATTTTGATTTATTTCAGATTATTCAGTTGTGTTTTTGCGTTGTAGAATGCCATTCATTCTAAAAGGCCGCCTGCAGACGGCTGGGTCGGATCCGGCAGCGAGAATTCTCGCTGCGGGACCCGACCTGAGCGCCTGCAGAGAGCAGCGCGTACTCCCCCGCGCTTTACAGCTCCGGATCTTTCATGTGCCGGCTGCCGGGCAGCCGGTGCATGCGCAGACCGGAGACGGCGGCGGGTGAGTGACGTTTCTGTGCGGGGCTCGCATAGAACATGCTTCGGTTTCTTTGCCATGCGAGATTTCGGGCGGACAAACCGCAGCCGTCTGCCTAGAATTGCGTTTGCTAACGCAATCCTATGGCAGTTTCCAAGGGCAGAATTTCCGCCCATCTGCAGGCAGCCTAACTCTATATGTAGCATATCATGGAAACCCTTACAGCAACGGAGGAGTTAATTTGTTCTCTAGCTGTAAAAGATGATGCCTAAGTTGTCATTGTAATATTTAATGCAATCCCTATCTTCAGTCTGTTGTATGAAATTGAAAGTGACAAATAACCAAAACCAGTGGAATTTTACATAATACAGTAAGACAGAATGTGTTCCATTGGTTGTGTCATGCTTCATATAACTGATATACCTCACAAGTGCATGAAGCAAGAGGATATAAAGAATTCTGCTGCAGAAGCATGTTTGGTTCTCTGAACAGTCAAGTAGCTATACTACGATTCTACCGCCCCTTTTCATAATAGTTCAGCGACTGTTTGTTCTGAATGCATGCATTTTTGTAAAATCATCCAAAGTTTTTCATTGTGTTCATCCAATTATTATAACTTTATATTATGTTGAACTATAGTTATTCATCTATAGAATGAAAGTTTCAGAAATCAACCATATGATTTTCAGAAAAGTTTAGAGGGTAGCTGTGTTATTGCTCAGTTAACCCTTTCCAATCCACTGTCTGACGTCTTCCTACATTCTGATTGAAGCCTGTGCAGCTCTGATGTTGGAAAATGTCTTGCAGGGTATTCTTACTATATATTGCTGGCCACTTTGTTGTCGGGGCCTCTCTGGCATGTCACATACTGCAGTACTGTCTCTAGCCAGCAGATGGCACCATTGTATAATGGCAGAAAGAGAAAGCCTCCCTAGGAAACCCTGAATCAAAAATTGGATTGCAAAGGGTTAATGCAGTCACTACACTGGTAATCTGAAACTTCTAGATGCTGCTTCAGGAAGTTAAATGACTAACTTCATTTCATCATTTATTTCAATATTATGATTTTAATCATTATTATTAAAATCACTTGTTAAGCGGACGAATGTGATTCCACCTTGCATATACCGGTTTGGCTATCTGAGGAGACAGCACTTGATGAACCCTGGCTTTCACCCTTGACCCCTCCGAGTGGTATGCGGTCTTTGCTGTGGGGTCCCCAAGCTGTGACTTACAGAGATAATCCTGGTAGTATGACTGCTGATGTAGCACTGGGCCAAGATGCAGTACCCGATGAAGTGAACAAGTGCATATGCGGAGGATTGACTGTAGACAGGGTTGGTGACACAGCTGTAATAATCATGTCCAGGTCAGGGCAGGCAGAGAGCAATAATGAAGTCCAGAATACAGAGCCAAGGTCAGGGTGCACAGAAGACAGAATGGTCAGGAACACAAGCAATGGTTAGAACCGGTATATACAGACAGAGGCTGTCACAATGGCTATAGGAAACCAATTGCCTAATATAGCCAGAGGTTGATGGTGAAAGGGCGGGGACTGATTAAGGGAGGAACAGTGGCCTTTTTAGAGAAGGGGTAGAACAAGCCCATCAGAGCAGCAGCAGAAGGACGAGGGCAGGAAGAGGCTGATGGCGGTGCTCAATAGTGGCCATAGGAGCAGGTGAATGGTGTGGGTAACGGCACGCAGTGACATCATGTTAATAGTTGTTTTTCATTTTATATAATTTATAGAGAATTTGTGACCATGCAAGCTGCGTGATTTTTAGGCATTTGTAAACTGTGCAGTAACAGTTACTAAATGAACTTGCATGCTTGAACCACCCTTAGGCTTTACATCTCTATTCACTAAGCATAGGGAAGTCTTTATATCCACTATACATACTCCTATTTGCTAATATTATAGAATCATAGAACCATAGAATGGGAGAGCTGGAAGGGACCTCCAGGGTCATCGGGTCCACCCCCCAGTTTAGTGCAGGATTCACTAAATCATCCCAGACAGATATTTGTCCAGCCTTTGTTTGAACACTTCCATTGAAGGAGAACTCACCACCTCCCATGGTAACCTGTCCCACTCATTGATCCCCCCCCCCACTGTCTCTTCTAATATCTAATTTGTGTCTCCTCCCTTTCAGTTTCATCCCATTGCTTCTAGTCTTTCCTTGTGAAAATGAGAATGGGGCTGATCCCTCTGCACTGTGACAGCCCTTCAGATATTTGTAGACAGCTATTAAAGGGGTTGTCTCGCGGCAGCAAGTGGGGTTATACACTTCTGTATGGCCATATTAATGCACTTTGTAATGTACATCGTGCATTAAATATGAACCATACAGAAGTTATTCACTTACCTGCTCCCCGTCGCCATGGATCCGTCTAATTCTGATGTCTTCTTGCTTTTTTAGACGCGCTTGCGCTGTGCGGTCTTCTCCCCTTCTGCTCGGTCCAGGCACGAGCGGCGTTCTGGCTCCGCCCCCTTCTACGCATCATCGCGTAGCTCCGCCCCGTCATGTGTGCCGATTCCAGCCAATCAGGAGGCTGGAATCGGCAATGGAACGCACAGAGCCCATGGTGCACCATGGGAGAAGACCCGCGGTGCACCATGGGAGAAAACCGCAGTACATCCCTGGGAAAGGACCGGCGGCCATCTTGGGAGAAGATTTTTTAAAGTCCTTATTTTGTCGGATCGGTAAGTAGCAAGCAGCTTAAAAACCGCTTTACTTTGCTATTTTATGCCAGGGGGGTGACAGGGGGAATGGGATAAGGTAAAATGTTGAGGTTTGCCGCGAGACAACCCCTTTAAGTCTCCTCTCAGCCTTTTTTTTTACAAGCTAAACATTCCCAGATCCTTTAACCGTTCCTCATAGGTTATGATTTGCAGACCGCTCACCATCTTGGTAACTTTTCTCTGAACTTATCTTTATGCTAAAGTTCTGGCCATTTGTGCACTTATCTTCAACAACTGTCCATACAACCTGATTTTTTATTTTTGCCTTAAAAATGTATGAATGCACAAAAAAACACTAATATTCCTACTTAGCATTATTGCTGTAAGTGTAAACACTAATATGCAATCACTCAAGGACACGAGGTTATCTTATGGATTTTCTATTTCTTTACTATGATGCAGAGTTTTGACACTGTAAATAAACATTGGCAAAGCTATCAATTATTTATATGTAGAAGCATGCAGTGCTGTATGTAATGTCTTCCTGTGTGCAGCGTAACGTTCATCAATATTTAATGTATAGGGCAAGAGAGTGTTCTGCTCATAAAATAACATTACCTGTATATTATGGTTAGAAATACATTTTTAGATAGTCCTTTATGGCTCATAAATCTAGTACAAGTGCCAGAGATTACTGGTGTCCATGAACTTCCCTGTGCACAGTATAGTGAAAAATACACAATATGTTTTCTACTGTTGATATTTTATGTTTTACAGATTTTATTGAGCATTCTTCTCTGTAAGGGATATACAAATATATGATAATGGTACAGCTTTAACTGGGCTGTCAATATCGATTTGTGAGATAGAGGAAGGAAAGGAGGAGAGAGTTGTAGAAAAGTAAGGCCGCCTATCCAAGGGCGTTGCGGTTTAACGCTGCGGATTTCCGCCCAGGGAGAACACTAAAGTCACCACGATTTTGCGCGACAAACCTATCATTATAATACATTCCATGTTTTTATACGCGAGCGTAAAATCGCAGTGGATTCCTACTGGTGTACATCGGGCTGCACTTTCCATAGTTATCTTATGGAAAGCGTTCATTGCATTACCCACGTGCGGATTATCACCGCGGATAATGCAATGCAGAATCGTCCGTGGACAGGAGGACTAAGGCCTCATGTCCACGGGGAAAACAAGAATTAAAATCTGCAGCGTTTTTCCCGCACGCGGATCCGCGCCCCATAGGAATGCATTGAGTACCCGCGGGTAGATAAATACCTGCGGATGGTATTTAAAAGTGAATTAAAAAATTTCTAGAGCATGAAAAAAAATGGACATGCTCCATTTTAGTGCGGATCACGCGTGCGGAAGCTCATAGCGTACATAGCTCAATTGATCTCCCGCATGAAAAATAAAAGATAATTACAGTGCATCCGCACTGCATCTGCAGCCCAAATCCGCGTTACAAATCCGCAGCGGATGTCCACGGGGAAAAGAAGAACTAAAATCCGCAGCGAATTTTAACTCTTCTCCCGCACGTGGATCCGCACCCCATAGGGATGCATTGACCACCCGCGGGTAGATAAATACCCGCGGATGGTCAATAAAAGGGAATTTAAAAAAATATGGAGCATGAAAAAAATGGACATGCTCCATTTAGGTGCGGGTCTCCCACAGGGACGGCTCCCGCAGGCTTCTATTGAAGCCTATGGAAGCCGTCCGGATCCACGCCAGACCTAAAATAAGAATAAACTTACCCGCAGCGGACCGTGCAGATCTTCTCTTCTTCGCGGCCGGATCTTTTTTCTTCGGCCTGGCGGATGTACCCGGCGCATGCGCGTGGCATGCCGCCGGCGAGCCGAGCACATCCGCCGGCCGAAGAAAGAAGATCCGGCTGCGAAGAAGAGAAGATCTGCATGGTCTGCTGCGGGTAAGTTTATTCTTATTTTCAGCCCTCATGTCCGCGAGGCAGGAGGGACCCGCTACGGATTCTCCATGGAGAATCCGTAGCAGGCCTGATTTTCCCCGTGGACATGAGGCCTAAGGAATAAGATAGGGGGATGTGGAAAAGAAAGCACATATTTGTTTGACTGTAAAATAAAATCTTGCTGAAAAAAGTGTCTTCACCTTATCGTCCAGAGGCAGGAGGGTCTGATAGATCCAGAGACCCCTGACCGCTGTCTTAATGATCCTGCAGTTTGCTGATACAGCACGTTGCCTAAACATCGGGGAAACTCTGCAGTCAAGCATACTGCAGTTGCACATTTCTCCCTCTCCCTGCCGATCAGTCGCCAGATAATGCTACAGATCACTCACATATCTTCCCCTGGGTGCAGGTCCTCTTCTATACACACAGGGACAGGTAACAAACAGCAAACATGAAAGGTCTTGCAGTACCAGCTGTGCCGTAGATGTCATAACCCCGTGACCAAGAATCAGCTAGAGGGGTCATATATTGCTACACTTGTATGTGGGGATTAGTGTTAATAACATCAGTGTTTAACATGCCAGCTGCAGATGTGTATGTGTGTGTGCATGCAGCAGAGCTGTGAGTGTGTGTGTGCGCATCTATGTAGTAGAGCTGTATGTGCATGCAATGTGTATCAGAACTGTATGTGTATATGTGAATGCTGGAGAGCTGTGTGTATATAGCAGAGTTGGGTATGCTGCGGAGCTATGTGTGTATGTTGCAGAGCTGTGTGTGTTGTGTGCATGTACAATGTGCATGCAGCAGTGCTGTTTAGGTGTATAATGTGAACTTATGTGCTTGTGCCATTGTTTAAATGGATACACTAGGTTTAATAGGAGCTGACTGCTCACTGTTAACCCCCTTTTTTATACTAGAACACCAACGTTAATGACGGTAGCCCCTCCACTTTGTTAGACGTTTAAATTAGTATTAAATATTTTTTTCTGTTTTCTGTTGTCTAAACCTGGGGTGCGTCTTATAGTCCAAAAAATCTGCTATGTACTACACTGAACAATCACTGCATTAGGAACAGCTGGTGAATCATATCTTGTGATCAGTATCGTAGTGCCACATGATGACCGCATCACAATCTACTCTCAGAGAATGTGCTGACCTCTCTTCTGCATAGCAGAAGGCCACATTTAGCAGTCATGGTGACTTGAGCAACTTTGAACACAGGCCAATTGTTGGTGCCTAGAGGTCTGGTACCAGTATTTCAGAACGACTTGCATTTGTTGGCTGTTCACAAGCCATGGTATCAAGAGTGTACCAAAAATGGTTGAAATAAGGACAGACAGCTAACAGAAGATCACACAGTGACAGGCCACGTATGGTTGATTCTAGAGGTGAGCATCAGGTGGTATGCTTAGTATTAGAGATGAGCGAGCACCAAAATGCTCGGGTGCTCGTTGCTGGAGTCGAGCTTTCCGCGATGCTCGAGAGTTTGTTTCGAGTAATGAACCCCATTGAAGTCAATGGGCGACTCGAGCATTTTTGTATATGGCCGATGCTCGCTAATGTTTTCATTTGTGCAAATCTGCAAAACCTACGAAAGTGATGGAAACGACACAGAAATGGATAGGGCAGGCGAGGGGCAACATGCAGGGCTGCATCTCAAGTTCCCAGGTCCCACTATTAAGCCACAATAGCGGCAAGAGTGCCCCCCCCCAAACAATTTTTACTTCTGAAAAACTCTCATTAGCAAGGCATACCTTAGCTAAGCACCACACTACCTCCAACAAAGCACAATCACTGCCTGCATGACACTCCGCTGCCACTTCTCTTGGGTTACATGCTGCCCAACCCCCCCCCCCCCCCGCACGACCCTGTGTCCGCAGCGCACACAAAAGTGCCCCTGTGCAGCCTTCAGCTGCCCTCATGCCACACGCTGGCTTCATAGCCACACCACCCTCATGTCTATTTATAAGTGCGTCTGCCATGAAGAGGAACCGGAGGCACACACTGCAGAGGGTTGGCAGGGCCAGGTAGCGACCCTTTCTAAAAAGGTGGGGGGGGGGGGATAGCCCACAATGCTGTAGAGAATCGAAGAGAAATTGATGTTCGATCTTCATACCAATCCTGTGCCACCTCCGCCAGGAGCTGCAAACATGGGCATAAAGGGGACTCCGCTGCCAGCCCAGCACTTCTACACATCTCCACAATGCAGCAATACTTGGTGTGGAAAGTATGTGAGCGGGCCCTGGGTCAGCCTCTGTCCCAGCAAACACCTTGTGTGGCCCAAGTTGCTGCGAGTGAGATATCAATGGGGACTCCATGTGTCCACACACTACTCATTCTGTTTGGGTGTCGGATACCTCATCGACAACGCAAGGGGTAAACCATCTGCACTCTGCACCCTACCCAAGTCTGTCAGTGTTTTGGGGACAGACAGGTACAACTCCGCTATGGCAAGTCTGTGTGCACCCGCAGCATGGGTGGCTAGCAGGAACACACAGACTGTACAGAAAGAAATCCCATTGCAGTGCCCGGGATAGCTGAGGTTACATGAGAGGAAATACATGTTGGCTGTGGCCCGAATTCCATGCCCTAGACATTCTGGTTTTTTTTTAAAGTGCCAGGCAGGTACAACTCCGCTATGGCAAGTCTGTGTGCACCCACAGCGTGTATATGTCTTTCCCTCTATCAGTGGCTGTGGGCGTACGCTGTGCGTGAAGTTAACGGGACGCACAGAGCGGTGTAAAGAATTATGCAATTATTGGCCTGCACTTGGAGAGTCACAGCGGTTATGTAACGCTCACTGTAGGCCGAAAAAATTATACACTAGGCTGCAGAAAGGCCTAGCTGGCTAATAGTGAGCCACTACAACAGTAATGCACACGCTCACAGGTAGCCCTAAGGAGGAGCTTTTTGGGGGTACTTGTTGACAGGATTGTACACTACCACTGTCCCTGCCTGACCAGTACTGCCCCTATACTCTGTATAATTGGCTGCAGACTGAGAATGCAATAGTCTGCAGAGCCCAAGATGAAAACAAAAAAATTGTGCAAAACTGCTCCCAGCAGCCACAACAGTAATGCACACGGTCAGATGTGGCCCTAAGAAGGACCATTGGGGTTCTTGAAGACGCTAACACTCTCCCTATAGCAGCAGCACTCTACCTAATCTCTGCCAGCGTGTGTCTGAGGCGAGCAGCGGGCGGGACTGCTTTATATACTCGGTGGTCACTTGATCTCGCCAGCCACTCACTGCAGGGGGGTGGGATAGGGCTGGAACGTCACAGGAGGAAGTTGTAATGCCTTCCCTGCATGTCTATTGGCCAGAAAATGGCGCAAAACATGCAGGGAAGCAAATGGAATTGACTCGAGTACCGCGTGGTGCTCATCCCGAGTAACGAGCATCTCGAGTACCCTAATACTCGAGTGAGCATCAAGCTCGGACGAGTACATTCGCTCATCTCTATTTAGTATATCAGCAGTGACTTTACCAAAGTGGACCAACTGACCCAGCAGCACAAAAGCAGGGAAGTCATACAAATTTTTGAAATGACCATACTGTGTACCTTGCACTGGGGTTCAATAGCCGAAGACAGACAAGAGTGCCCCTGATGACCCGTGTCATCGCCAACAATGCCTCACATGGACTCAGGAAAGAAGTCAATGGATCTTGGACACATGACAGAAGGTCATATAGAGTGAGGGGGTACTGCTTTTGGCTAAACCATAAGGATAGCCAGATTTGCATCAGGCATAAATAGTATGAAGTTGTATCCAATGGGTGCAACGTTGGGGTTCAACAGGTTGGTGGTGGCAGTGTCATAGTCTGGGAGCATTTTCCTGGCATGGCCTAAGACCATTGGTGATCATACGACAATCCTTGAATGGTGAAAGCTACAGGGATCTGTTAGTTGACCATCTGCACCCATATCTTTAGGGAGTATTCCCTGAATACAGTGCCATCTTTTAACAGTGTCTACAGAGTTGGTTAAGTTTTTTCCTGCAAAGCACTTCTGCCAGCCAATGGCCATGCAAGGACCTGCAGTACATCCCAATTCATTTGAATGGAGCTGTGTTGTCGCTCCCAGCTCAGAATCACTGGGAGTCCTGATGGCCCACCTTCCACTGATCAGAAAGTTGTGGCATATCCTAGTCAGTGGTGTTGATAAACATGGCTCATCATTTCTAATATAAGATGCATTGGCACTCGGAGGCAGTAGGTCACACACAGTAGAACATTCAGTTATAGACTGTGTAGTAGAGGTGTATCCAGCGTAAGGTAGAGGATTAGTATAAAAAGAAATCATAATGATCTCATTTAATACAGTGTGTCTTGTATGACAATAGTAGTATTTGTTTTATGAAATGGAAAAATGTCAATTAAAGGATCGGAAGTAGAATGAATTCTTATCAATTAGCATGAACATTAAGCTGCTTAGAACAGAAGGTCTCTCTCTGCTATTGGAAGGGAATCAAATCAGAACAATCTAATATCAATCTCATGCGAGTGTGAGGAGACATTAGAAATATAATAGTAACAAATTAATTGCAATTGAAGGAGAAGCTTTTCTATAAAGTAAAACGAATCTGTATTCTACTGTATGTTACATTTATACGAAAGTTACATATAAGAAACAAAGTATTGCTAGAAGTAATCCACAGGAATGTAGACTAATGAGAGCACAATAATTAGTCCGTGGCAGGTAACCTTTTTATAGTAACAACTATGGGATATCTTCTTTTTGTTCTGACAGCTAGTTCCTTTTCAGGAAAATAATTAACCCCAGACCCATAATTATCATAATTAAATAGCATTATGATGTTTTTAAATCTCTGGCTGCTTTGCATATCTAATTCTGTAAATCAGCACCATCTTCTCATCCCGATGTGAATAGAGTGTGTAAAATTTAGAGTGTTTTTTTAAAGTACTTCTGAACTAAAAATAACAATATTAATCTTGTATGCCTGAGGCAAACACATACTGTATCTGGGCGCTGCCTGGCAGAGTGCCTACAAATAATAGGGTGAACACGTAATGAATCAAACTAAATTTCACCTTTCAATTACAGTGTAATTAGTGGCAAAATATATATTAATAATAAGTTTACATCTTTATTTTTTATTCTTTTTTTTTTTTTGTGAGACCAAAATATGGAGCACAATGGACATAATACCTGTGAAAGAAGCCACATTCCTGTTTTAAAATAGGCATTGGATCTTCCCTTTGTCAGGTTTTGCTGCTGGGATCTGTTGTACTACAGGGTTCTAGGAGCACACCTTCACAGGTGTGGGATAATTGAGCTGGCTGGGTGTGGAGTTCCTCCTGCCAGCCATTCCCCACGGGTCTGCTGCATGTATATAGCAGCCCCTCTGTAAGCTGGTGTCCCTTCCCTCTAGGGTTTGTAGTCTTGCATGCCTGTATATGTGTTAGGTGTGTGAGCAGCGTCTTGTCCAGTGTCTGTGCAGGCGGCCAGACATCAGGTCTGGACAGTCCTGTTCAGTGCTCATTCTGTCTCTGTTTGTGGAGTGAACAGGTTTTATGTGTGCCAGGAGCTGTGACGTGGCCCACTAGCTTCCATATTTTGATCAAAATGTCAACTAATACCTGGCATTTATAGCTTAACATCTGCTATTAGTGTTTGCATTTTGTCTGCTGCATGTTTGTGTCCTATTCTGGGTGTGTGTTCCTAGGAGCAGCGAGGGCCAAGATCTGAAGACCGCTGGGCCGCCCTTTATAGGGGCGATGTCCCCACTCAGGTAGGTCTGTGACACTAAATCTAGTAGTAGATAGGGAGAGGTGTATATCTGTGGTAGTTCCTTGTGTTCCCTATCCGTCTTGGGCATGTTTGTGTGGGCCCGTGTTTATTAGTCCACACGAACGTAACACCCTTTTTATTTATTCCTCACCATAATTTTGGCTTGTCCCCTATGTCTTCCACTAGAAAATTTACCCTTGACCAGTAAGCTATTAATTTTTAAGAAACCTCTAAATAACAGGTTAACCATTTTTTGTGGTATATTTGCTCACCTAAAACTTATTGGCAAATGCAGTTTGCCCGTGGGGGGGTTAAGGGGGGTGCATAGAGTCCACGGCTCCAGGGAAAGCGCTTTCACGCTACGTCTAAAAAACGATTTATCCAAACATATTGTGCAGTAACGAAAAATCTTGAAATTTGCTCTAACTCTTGCTTATACCAAGTAGTTTATGCTGAGTGAAGTTTGATTTTTCGCAGTCTGTAGTTTAGGAAGAGGCTCGTTTTTACACTTAGAAAATTAAGCCCGATCATAATAAGCTCTCCATTAGCAGCTGCAGGGGAATACAAAGAAGAGATGAGGCAGTATTGCAAAAACGTAAAAAAAACACCATTATAGAAACATAAACAATTGATGGCAGAAAAAGAGCACATGGTCCATCTAGTCGGCCCTTATATTATTTCCCTCTACGGATAGATCTATGCTTATCCCAGGCAGCTTGAATTCATTTATTGTCGATCTTCCAACCACATCTGATGGACGTTTGTAAAACAATATTTTCTGATATTGCTTCTGACTTTACTCCAACTAATTTCGGATTGGGCCCCTTGTTCTAGGGTGTAGTTTCCTGACATGATATTTCGCCGCGGGAGAGCAGGGGGGAGAATTGTCAGTTCTCCGTGGTGAGCCTATCTGACAGATAGGCTCACCGCGGAGAATCGCGGCATATTGCAGCATACAGCAATTTGCCGCCCACGAGCGGAGAATCGCTATGATTCTCAGCTCATGGACAGAGGGGCTGCGCTTTCCATAGCAATGCTATGGAAAATGTTCACTGCATTCCCCGCGGCCGGATTATCGCCGCGGGGAATGCAGTGCACAATGGCCCATGCACAGGAGCCCAAACATATATAAAAGTTTTGATCATGCCTAGTGATGAGCGAGCATACTCGCTAAGGGCAATTGCTCGAGCGAGCATTGCCCTTAGTGATTACCTGCCTGGTCAAGGGAAAAGGTTTGGCTGCCGGCGCGGGTGACAGGTGAGTTATGGCAGTGAGCAGGGGAAGCGGGGGGGGGGAGAGTGAGATCTCCCCTCCATTCCTCCCTGCTCTCCCCCGCCGCTCCCTGCCCGCCGCCGGCAGCCGAACCTTTTCTCTCGAGCGGGCAGGTACTCGCTAAGGGCAATGCTTGCTCGAGCAATTGCCCTTAGCGAGTTTGCTCGCTCATCACTAATCATGTCCCCTTCTCCCTAAACTCCTCCAGGCTATATAAAATAATTTCTTTAAATGTGCCCCTCATGTGTTCTAGTGAATCCTGTAAGTGCAAGTCATTTCTACTGCTATGTTCTATGCCTAATGAGTACAATGGCAAGAACTATGATCTTCCAGAGACACATCATACGTGTGGATTTACAGTATATTATACATTTTCACAATCCTAATCAGACAAGTAAATGTGAAATCCCCTACTCATCAGACATATAGAAATATATGACAGCCTGAATTTTAAAAAAATTACAGTTATCAATCAGCTTAATAGGAATAAAACATCTTGTAAATGTCAAAAACATTTCATATTTTGAAATTTCCTTTTTTTCTGTCAATTCTGAAACCAAACGAAGAAAACTGTGTTGTTGATTTATATTCTGCACATTTATATTTCTGGGGGTTTTTTTCCCGAAGAAAGTCCTGGAAATTCACTCTGCAGCTTATTCAGATATGCAGATTTTCATCTCTGAATAATAACAACACAGATGTTTACTTCTAGATCCATTTTAAAAGTATAATGAGTTGGTAGATTTCACTTTTATGAGCAGTGGTTGGTAGCATTACACACTGTAGGAATGGAAGCAGTTTTCTTGTATGTCTCTACTACTGTCATTAGTAATGGAGGTAGGTTAATAGTTACAGGTTACCTGTAACATTCGGTATTGTACAAAGTTCAATCCAGAAAGAAGTGGAACATAAGCAGAAAGAGCATTAGTTCAAATCTATTGTACAATATCTGATGATTTTATTAAATATAATGTAACAGTTTTTTTTACATCTTACACATTCCCCATTTTGGATTTTCTTTTAATTAAAGGAATACTCTGCGCAAAACTGGCACTCCGTGTTATGCCTAGTGCAGGGTAAGCTGGCTGGTGCCTGACAACAGGATTATCTTTCATCTTCTTTGACTTCTTCAGTCAGGCATCGCCCCATCAGGCTCTTCACTAGGCACAATGCAAGGCACTAGGTTTTCTCAGGGTTTTTCTTTATAGGGGCTTTCCAACGTACTTAATTTTTATTTAAAGAGCTTTCTCCGGTGTAGAATTAACAAAGAAACTCATACTCACCACTGTCGGTGCCCATCTGTGTCCAGAGCTGCCACTCCTGGTCTTCCTCATGATGTAATGTTTACAGGCTGCAGCAGTCTGTATTTGGGAGTTCACAGGCTGCTGCAGCCAATGACAGAGCTCAGCACTCAATCATTGGTGCTGCAGCAGCTTGTGACATACCATACACAGGCTTCTGCAGCCTGTAAACATTACATCATGGGGAAGACACAGAGTAGCAGATCTGGACATAGAAGGGAACCGAAAAAGGTATTAGCTTGTTTGATATTTTTACCATGTGGAAGCTTCTTTAGTCAAAAACTGATTAAGATAGACAATCCCTTTAAAGACTTTAGCTTGCCTGCTAGATTGCTACAGTAGAGCATAATGGCAGTTTAGTCGCTATCATCCTTTAGATGGAGCTCCATACAAGAGTAAGTTAGTTTTTTTATTTAGCAGTATATGACTTCAGAAGTATGTGCATTATTAAGTCTGCACCTATAGCCTTTAGATTGCAAATATTTACAGTTAGTTCTGGATTATTGGCAAGAAATATTAATATAAATTGGTATAAATTATTATGACTGTTATTGAAACATGCAGTGAATCTATTGAAACTTTGGATAATGTCTAAAAAGGGTGAAGAATATTTTGTTGCAATTAGATGACACTATACTATATTATACTACTACATCATTCTATCTTTGCTTAGGGTAATTCATAGAAATTCAGTGTAAAATCCAGGTCTTACAGGACCTATAAATATTTAAAGGGGTTGTCTCGCGGCGAAAGCGAAAATTTATTTTTTCACTTACCCCCGCATTCTGCCCTGTTAAAAAGAAAGCATAGGTTAGTTTTTAAAAAGCACATTGCACTTACCTGCATCAGCGTTCTGCAGCTTCTTCTATTCTTCTTTTAAAGATGGCGCCGCTGGTCTTCTCCCACGGTGCACCGTGGGTCTTCTCCCATGGTGCACCGTGGATTTTCTTCTCCTTCCATGCGTTCCATTGCCGATTCCAGCCTCCTGATTGGCTGGAATCGGCACACGTGACGGGGCGGAGCTACGATAACCAGCTCTCCGGCACGAGCGGCCCCATTCACCAGGCAGAAGACCGCACAGCGCAAGCGTGTCTAAAAAAGCAAGAAGCCAGCGAAATTAGACGGAATCATGGCGACGGGGACGCTAGCAACGGAGCAGGTAAGTGAATAACTTCTGTATGGCTCATATTTAATGCACGATGTATATTACAAAGTGCATTAATATGGCCATACAGAAGTGTATAACCCTACTTGCTTTTGCGAGACAACCCCTTTAACCTAACAACTCTGTGGCTTGCATGGTACAACGCCTTGAAGTACTCCATTGACCACAGCCTGTCAAGAACTGTGGAATATGATGGTGCTATATGAATAAAGCATATATATAATATATGTGATTGCCTTCCACAGATTGCGCAGCTTGTTGCACTGCCTGAACTCAATGCCATTATTATTTTTTTCTAGCATGCAGTTGTGGTAAGGAGACAACATGTCACAATATAATTTCGGAGTGTGATAATAAGAACACTATTTTAAACCTAGCAATTGATTCTTAAGAGAAGTAATCATATCAGTGGGGCACTACATCCCCTCTAAAAAGAGCGGCACTGTGATTACGGGAGCTGCAGGGAACGAGCCAGCGTCACTCAGTGCTCTGTTATATCTTTGGATGCTCAGAAATGGTCCCTTGAAGCTAGAATGCTCTACTGAAAATAGTGCTGATCAAAGGCATGTAAGCATGTCATTTTTCAGTCTGTTTTATTCATGCTGCGCTAAGGAAGAGATCTCATGGAAATGCCTTTTCCATCTGCGTCTGCAGTTTCAAGGTGCTCATTTCTTTTATCTCAGATGGCAAATTCTCAGTAGCTGTTACTTTGTGATATAAACATTTGCTTATTAAAAGTTCTAACAGCTCTTACATAAGTTGTCAAGTTATGTTAACCAATGCATTGTAATTGGGTCATTCCAGCTGGGTGCCAGTGAACTTTACCTACCTACTTTATCATAGGTTCAAAAGGGAAAATATCATCTAGAAATGAAAGTTGTAGACTTGTGTTCAGTTTACAAATGTGTATTTGAGAAATGACTTCATACTGCTTGTAAAAGTGACTCCCTATGATAACATAGATGTTGTAGATGAACAAGATGCTTTATTAAGCGGTAGCACAACTTTTCGAAGTAGTTCACACACCGGGGCCTCAACTACAGCGGAGGCACCACCTAACGGAGTTGGTGGTTATCAGCCCATCCTACAGTGCCGGCTGCTATGAGTTGCTTAGAGGCTACTCTCTACCACAGCCTGCCTCTGCTTGCAGGGTTTCGCCAGTCACTTAAGCATAGAAATTGCCCCGTGCCTCCGTAGGCTGCTATACCACTACCTTTCACAGAATTCCAATTAACCTCAGTTGTGGGTATGCGATGTGCACCTCACATATATGCTGATGCTAAGCAACATTAAAGTGCAGCCTCAAAGCCACAGTTCTAGTCCAAGTCCTTTTGAAAGGGGTGCCATATTTTTAAAGGCCAACTCAATATAATTTGCAACAACAGTATAACAGCAGTTTTACTTTTAAACCCGGGGTGTAGAAAACTTGCAAAACATGGAGTTAGCTTTTAGATATTCCCCTTCGTTGGCTTGAAGGACTGTGCCCTTCAGTAGGGCTCAGGGCAGCCAGTCTCTTCTAGCCGCAGTTGAGTGTGA
Source organism: Eleutherodactylus coqui (assembly GCF_035609145.1). Lineage (NCBI taxonomy): Eukaryota > Metazoa > Chordata > Amphibia > Anura > Eleutherodactylidae > Eleutherodactylus > Eleutherodactylus coqui. Next base: position 78,959,556 of record NC_089845.1, read on the forward strand.
CTCTGGACTATCCAGGCTATGACTTCCAAAAGCTTTTAGTCAATGCGACAAGCACATTGATCTGTCTGATGGCAGTTGTACTCTGGTCTGCTACTCTGTACCTTTGCCAAAGGTCCCTCTGCTACATACTAAGGCATCAGTAATACAAATGGCATATAAAAAGGTAGACCCAAATTTTTCATTGAGGCCCAAGAGCTTCATGTTATGCTTCTGGGTATAAGAAAAAAATCTGTAACACGTCCTTTCTCCCAACTATCATATGTAATATAGAGGACATGTTTTTTATATGGGGCAAAGGGATCTTTTGGGTCCTCACAGGCTGCAGGACCTGGGTATGACCACAACTTCTTCATTCCCTATTATTAAGCCTCTGCTTACAATAATTATAATATTCTAAGAGCCTTTTTTACGTGGGACAACTTTCAGGAGCTTTAGTGCCAGACAGTCGTCCCAGAAGTAATTGTTTCTGTGCCTTCATAGCTGAGCGAGGGTCACTAAGTGAATGAAGGTGGAGCGGGCTGGAGATTGTTTCGGCTGACTGCCTCCATTCACAGTAAACAGGCAGTCGTTCATAGATGAATGATTGCCTGTTTACATAGGCCGATCATCATTACATTTTTATGCCTGCAGAAACTTAATGACAAACAAATTATAATTGTTCGTCAGTGAGTTGCTGCCGGCATTTACACTGAATGATTATGGTTCAGACTGCTGTAACGCAACGAGAATCTGAATAACTATCATTCAGTGGAAAATGGCCCTAAAGTTCCATGTCTTTTGCATTTGTGATGGAGCCTTTTCATAACATTTCCATTAAAAAGTGTATAAAGTCTACAGAAGTCAAGTAAAATGGGCAATGGAAAGATGAAACTGACAAGATATGATGACTATGCTCACTAGCGATGTGTTAATTAAGGAATGTATGCCATAATTATTCTGTGTGCTAATCCAAAAACTAATCTTAGAGCCTAAGGGCGCCCACCCACTGGCGATTTTTTTTTCTTTGCGTTTTGCGTTTTTTCTCAAGAGCAATTAGAATTGAATGTACTCCTGTCCACTGGCATTTTTTTTTTGCGTTGCGTTGCGTTTTTTAACATAGGAACTGTCAGTTGCATATGTGTCCTTATTTTTCTCCTAATGCACCCATGAAAGTCAATGGAAATTAATGGAAAAGCCGCGAAAACGCGGCGTTTTTCACGCACGAAAATCGCAAACGCCAGTGGGTGGGCGCCCTTAGGAGGATTTTATTTTTTACTTTCTTGTAACATGTTAATCATTTAAATGTTCCTAACATGTTTATTCTTTTATAGGCCTTGGTTCAGAACCTGACCTCTGGCTACAATAAATAGTCAATGACTTTGGAACATCTTTCAGCTCAACTATGAAAGGATTATCAAGCAGCCGTAGCCATCACCATGGGGTTGTATGTGATTCAGTATGTGAGACCCTCCCTCACCATACAGATAGAAAGCCATATTTGTTAAACCCAGTAGATCCTCATCCTGCGGATCATCCTTACTATGCTCAAAGGAACTCTTATCCAGTAGAATGCATAATGCCCTATGGGGACCAGATTGCCAGTAGTACATTTCCGAGGAGACATTACAGTTCACACCATGAGCTTAAAGATGAATGTGCTCTAGTACCCCATGGAACTGTTGGAAAAGGAAACCGGCTTCCTACCAACCTCTTGGATCAATTTGAAAGGCAGATTCCTATCAATCGGGATGGATATCACACCTTGCAATACAAAAGGAGTGCAGTGGAACACCGCAGTGACAGTCCTGGTAGGATACGACATTTGGTTCATTCTGTTCAGAAACTATTCACAAAATCACATTCCCTTGAAGGACCAACGAAAGGAAATTCTAATGGAAGCAAAGCGAGTCCAGAAGAAATGCAAACTGTGAGATATGGCAAGCGAAGTAAAAGCAAAGAGAGGAGAGCTGAACTGAAGCCTAGAACAAATATTTCGGGGTGGTGGGGCTCACAGGATAACTTAGACAATGATGTTTGCGTGTACCATGCTCCCACTACTGTCATGACTATGGGGAGATGCCCTGATCGCTCCGCTTCTCAATACTTTATGGAAGCATATAATACAATTAGTGAACATGCATTAAAGTCATCAAGAAGCAATAACGATGTGAAATGCAACACTTGTACAAACTTACCTGTGAGTTTACCTGTAAGTTTGGACAGCCAGATGTTAAAGAAAAGTTCTTGGGCATCTACACTCACAGTAAGCAGGGCACGGGAAGTTTACCAGAAACCTGCAATTAATATGGACCAAGCATTAGTAAAGTCTGACTCATGCCAACAAGAGAGGTCATGCCAGTATTTGCAGGTAGGCTTACTATGTCTTGTTTTTAGTCACTGTTTCTTGATCATTTATAACAGGGGTGTCAAACTCATGGCCCGCAGGCCGAATATAGTTTATTTTCTTCCACCTGTGCATAGTATTTCTTCCACCTTGAGTTATGGACAGTGGGTATTGCTATATTATAGACTTTATAATAGGTTATTGCTATATTAAAAAGTCTATAATATAACAATAACCTCTGTCTATGACTCAATGAGCAGTAGAACCATGCACAGGTGGAAGGACAGAAATGATATTCAGTTGAGTTTCACATGTGATTTATAGCATATGTTATTTACTGATTATAAATGCAAAGTGGTTTCTAAGGTTATATACCGTAATTATCACTGATTTAGTATTAAAGAATATGTGCATTTTGCAAATAGGCTTGATTTAAAATACTACTGTTTTGTGTATAAAGCTCCTATGCAGATTTATATGTCTCCATGGTAACAGACTGCAAACAAAATGTGTGTAGTCTGATCCTGCAATCATACCCTCTTCCATCTGCAATCTACGTCTTGCAATCATACAGTCAGTAGAGTGTTGGAAGTGAGTAACACAACAGCAAGGTCACACTGCACACATTGTTTTAAGGAAAATTCCAAACTGGTTTGATTTTTTTGGTCCCACTGTAAGATTTTGGTAATGTACCTTTCTAAGGTTGCCTTTAAAACCTTACTTTACACTGCTATTTACAAGTTATGGCATTTTAAAACTTCACCATTCAGAAGTTACATAAATGTTAATGAAATTTGTAAAGATCTCATTCATGTTTTTCATTTGAAAGACCCATTTTCAGGACTTTCTGTGTTCTTGTTAATGCAACAGAACCTATTTGTTTAGTTTTTTCTGTATTATATCCCCATTGACTTCAGAGGAAAAAACCACAGTACTGCAAACCACGATACTGTGAGGTACGGCAAGTACAGTTTTCCATAGAAACCATTCTAGGAACACTTCCTAGAACTGTTTTTTTTTTTTACAAAAAATCTGAACTGCAATCATAACAAAGCTGCAACAAAATAGCATGTAGCAATATGTAGATTTACCAGGTCTTTTTTGAAGGTTTTCACCCTACTTTAAAAGCTTCCATAAAACAAAACACCTGACCCAATCATAATGAATATTCTTAACAATGTATTAAATGAAACAAGACTCAGTTGCATTAAATAGGTATTCCAGTCTTTTACTATAAATTACCTATACTCAGGATGGGTCATGAATTGTTGATTGGTGGGGTCATCTGTTTAGTATTGCTGCCAATCAGCTGATCCTCCTGCCCTCTGTCACTGCAGTGGAACCAGACATCATATTTGGTGGTCAGGTTGATTTCAATGGGAGTGAAGCCTTTCTATTACACTTTTGGCCCTGAGCACCAATGATGATCTCTTGCCCCACCACACAGACAGAGGACCGGAGGATCAGCTGATTGTCCGCTTTCCAAAGCGGCGGATCTCCGTGAATCAACTCTTGATGACCTATCATGAGAATAGGTCATCAATAGTAAAAGCCTGGAATTGTCTTTAAAATAGTTTTTAACATATGCATTTTGGTAATAAAATAATTTGAAGCACAATCAAGAATGTTTTTGGCAAAGACATAACTTATAGTTCTTGGGCCTATGTCATGGATGTTGGCTAGTGCACATGATATCCTACCAGAAGGATACTAAACATAGGAATGTCACAACACAGGGGTAATCACCAAAGTGACATAACAGTACGGCAATAGGCACAGTGATGTCAAAATATAAGAATTTTACACACCCCTATTCTACAGAGAAATATTACAGTAGGGCTAAGCAATGTTCCTTCTATCCATCACTAACCCCAGATATTCTGCATGAATGGCAAGACCAGCCGAATAGCACTCATAGGCCTGACCCTAAGCAATGTGGGCCATCACCTTTAGGCACTATGAGGAATGTGAGTGCTTTTATGCTGCAGTGCTTGCAGAAGGACCGTTGTGTAGCCCACATCAAAATGTCAGATCTTTATTGGGTGGCCAGTCTCCTTGAACCCCGATAGAAGGCCGAAATGGCAAATCTCATTTCAGCTGTTGAGAAGAACCTCAAAATGCAGCACTGCTGGGACAGACTCTTAGGCAGAATGAGCACAGCATCTGCGGCTTATGGTGGACGATCAGGAAGCCATCACAGCAGCAGCACCACCGATTGCAGGGGAAGTCTAATAGAGGTGTAGCATTACTTTTCAGCCTGTCACAGCCTGCAGTGAAACACAGGTTAGGACTGACAGTCTCAGCCAGCACTTATCCATGATGGTCCAAGAGTATGTCAGCTCCCGTGAGGATGTACTCAGACATTGACCCCTTTGACTTCTGGGTGTCTAAGCTGGGCGAGTGAGCAGAGCTTACACAACAAGCTTTATAGGTGATTGTATGCCCCACTTCCAGTGTGCTATCAGAAAGGGTGTTCAGCACAGCTGGGGTGTGATAGCTGACAGACACATCCGCCTGTCCACAGACAATGTAAATCACCTGACATTTATATAAATGAACCAGATGCAGATTTCACCTGACTTCTGCAGCCCCATGTCAGATCCCACTGATTAGTTAGTATGCTGTCAATTTTTACTCACATATGACGGAGCATCGTTTTATATCAAAGACCCACTGTGCCCCCAAGGTGCTGTTGCTGCAGGTGGTGCTGCTGCTCTATTTCTGCCCCCACCATGTTTCCTCCTCCTACTTCCCCTCAAATAAAAATTATGTCAATATAGAAATACAGAACTACAGATCTCATGTTTCCAGGAGGAACCCACTGTGCCCCCCCCCCCCCCCTCAAGGTGCTGATGCTACCAGTGGAACTGCTGCTTTCCTTATTCTGCTTCTTCTGTTCAACTGGTAAATTTGCCCTTTGCAAACTTTATGACATTGCTTTTAAAATGACTAGCACACCTGCTGTCTTCCTTGGTGCAATTTTTAATCTAGGAGACCCTATGTGGGCCTTCTTTTGTTTTCAGTGACACCTATGCGCTACGATTGACTCCCACACCACTGTACACTATTTTGACCCATTTTTGGGAGGAGCACAGTGTTCTCCTGATGTGTGGATATGTTCCATGCAATTTGGTGGGCTTTGGCTGCATTGGAGACCTTCTGGAGGGTAAATTCATAAACCCAGTTTTTACTCCCATTGACTTTAATGGGAGTCGTAATTGACTTATTACTTAGTGGGGGTATTATTGCTCAGTGTGGCTTATATAGGGCATTATTACTGAGTGGAGGTCTATATAAGGCATTATTATTAAGTGGAGGTCGATATAAGGCATTATTACTGAGTGGGGGCCTGTGAGGGACATTATTACTGGATAGAGGCCTATATGAGGCAGTATTACTTGATAAAGGCCTATATGAGGCATTATTACTAAGTGTGGGCCAATTTGAGTCATTTTTACTGTGTAGGGCATAAAGGGAGCATTATTATTGAATGGGGGCCTATGTGGGGCATTATTAATGAGTGGGAGCCTGCATGGGGCATTATTACTACGTGGGAATCCATATGAGGCATTATTACTGAATGGGGGCCTGTCAGGGGGATTATTACTGATTGGGACATTATTACAGAGTGGGGGCATAAGAAGAGTATTATTATTGTGTGTTGGAACTTTTACTGTGTGTGGCATGAAAAGTGGAACTTGCTGTGGGGGGGCGTATATGGAGCCCAAAAAGGGGGATACTATTACTGTGTGGGTCACCTCAGGTGGCATTATTACTATCTGGGTCATCATGAATGGGGAGATTATGTAGTAGTTTCAAAAACAAAGCAAAGTCCCTGGAACATTGAGGAGTCAAATATGTCTGTATCAAATTCTACAAAGATAAATTTGTGAGCAGGAGACGTCTTTATAGTAGTTTGGGCCAGATGAAGAAAAAGGAAAACTGAATGACTCCAGTCAAAGAGACGCCACCTGTTATCACTGGAAGTAAAGATAATGTAATTATTTATATGGTCTGCAGAGTGCCTGTGTAGATGTAGTATATACTGCAATGTGATCACTCTATCAGGCTAATAATGTTTTTCTTTAACAACACTGGTCGTATTATGTGCTCATGATCTGGCGGTATTATTTGGCCTTCGTATAGTATTATAATTGGTAATACGTATCGCTGTAGTGGATTTTCAGTGACAGTATGTTGCTATTAATCACTATGTGATGATATTATGCAGTCACTATGTGGAGTAATATGTGGTAATGTGGCGGTATTATTTGGCCCTTACATAGTATTCTTATTGGTAGTATTGATCGTTGTAGTTGTCTTTATTCAGTGATAGGGTGTTTGTATTATGCAGTCACTGTGTGGTAATTTGTGGTCAGCTGTGACAGTATTATTTCGCCTTTATATAGTGATATTATTGATAGTATTGGTCCTCTCTCTCTTTCTGTCTAACCACCTATGTGCCATGGTCGCTATTGACCATGGCATCTGGGAAGTTAAATGACAGGAATCAGTGTTGCTGATCTCGGCTATTACAGCGAGAACTTAGCTGTCTGTCAACACAGGGACCATGCAGGCGCAGGTCACATAACTATCTGTCATAGAAGCTAAAGACAAGCCAGTCTATGATGTTCATTTATGTAATTGAGGTGTGATAGGTTAGAAATAGGTGGCACCTTAATCTATGTCTCAAGTTCTAGCATGTTCTATGCTTCATAGTAAATTTGCTGCGGTGAGCTATGCAAGCCATGTAGGCTTCTCCGCTTCTAATCCCTTTTTTTGCTGCTGGTAGCATTGTTTTCTTTTTTTGGCCCCTGCCTACTTTTTCGCGCCTACTTACTGCTGATTTGAGTCACTTTTTAACTTTATTCTAGGGCTACTTTGATTCCTCAATCTGCTACTTGTAAGAGACAATGCTGGTAGATATTTCATCGATTCTGATGAACTCTATGTCTTTCCATTGTTGTCTTGCAACGTGTAAATAGTCTTCAATCAGTGGTGACATACCAGTAATTCGGCCATCCTTTTGGGCGGATAGCTTAAAGGTGGCATGAATTGTTGAGGCATTTACTAGATGTGCTATAATTCCAGTTATTGCACACACTTTGACTGGGTCCTTCACATGCCATCTGTTGATTTGATTTCATAGCAAGTTTAACAGGAATGTCTTGCTCACAGCAGCTCGCCATTGAAGAATATCCTTAGTGTTTTCTTCATTCTCTTCGGACGGCCTTGTATGATATCACTCAAACAACATTGCAAATTCCTTCAATCTCATAATGTTGAATGAATAATGAGGATGTTTCGTTGGACGCTTTTCCTATCTCTCAAACGTGTTTGCGCAGTATCCTGCAGCTTGACAAGCTTCATCAAATTTCAGCACTTTGTAGCATATCTGAGGCTCACTAGTGTTGAGGAATACTGTTTTTCTTGAGCTGTCGCGTAAATTAGAATGACTTGGCACCTCCATCAGGATTTTTGGTCAAAGTTACTGAAATATTGTATTGTTATCAATACTGAACATATACATAAAATTAAAAGAAAATTAGTTTGGTGGAAGAGGGAGAAAAATCAGTTGTAAGATTTGACCCAAACAGAGAGGAGAAGTTAAGGGGGTTCTCTAGGGAGAATACTATTGATGATCTATCCTCAGGATAGGCAAAATAGAGAAATGGTTATCAGCAGCACACTTTAACTCCCAATCTGGGTAGGACCACAGGAATGCAAAAGCCGCAGTGGAATATGAGAAATATTCGCAGAGTAAATCCAGAACAAAGGTCGAAATGTAGCTGTCATTTTTTCTGCTATGGGAGAATAAAGTTTTTAACAACTTTTTGCACCTATTGATGCTGCCGTGTTATCTTTGTTCTCTATCCTCAGGATAGGTCATTAATAGTTGATCGTCTGGGGTCCGTCGCTCGGGACCCCGACCGATCAGCTGAGCGGGCGTATGCTGTTAAGTGCCGCAATAACACAGAGGTCAGAGCAGAAGCAGCAGAAGCCTCCTAGCCTACCTCTGTGTAGTGGCTGGCGCTTGTAACTGCAGGCACGGCTCTCATTGAAATCCATGTACTTCTATGTTTATTCTGTTTTCTTGATAAAGTTTATTTTGGGCCACGCTCATACTCTTGGGGTGGGGTACACGCATGGCCTTGTAACTATATGGTATTCTACCATTGTCCATGGTGGCGCGTTTTGGTCACCAAAGAAAAATTGTACTAAAAAGCTATCTAAAAGTCTTATGTACTCCAAAATAGTACCAATAGAAAATACAGGATTTCCCGCAAAAAAACGAATCCTCACACAACGATGTTGCCAAAAAAATTAAAAAAATGATGGCTGTCAGAAGATGGTGGCAGAAAACAATTTTATTTTTTTCCAAGGATATTTTATTTTTTTTAAATAGTACAGCAAAAAAAAACGTTATAAATTTGGTATCGTAGTAATTGTTTGACCCATAGAATAATGTTGTTATGTCATTTTTGCCACATTTTTGCTCCCAAAGATGGCAGAATTCCAATTTTTTTCCATTTTGCTCCACTTAAAAACTTTTTACAAGTTTTTCAGTACATCATTAGATGGAACCGTGGAAAAATACAACTTGTTCCACAAAGAATACGCTCTCAGACAGTTGCGTCGATGGATAAATAAAAGAGATGATTTTTTTGAAAGTGGCAAGGAAAAACCAAAAAATAAAATAAAAAGGGGCATGTCATTAATGGGTTAATATAATAAATAATAATGATACAAATTGTTCACAAATACTTGCAATTTTAGACCTCATCTAAGGATGTGGAAGACCTCAGGGGGTTCACAACACAGAAATAAGAAACACAGCACTATTAAGCTAGGTGCACACTGGAATTTAAAAAACGTGCCCATGTTAAGTCTACAGAGTACGGATGTTTTTCTATCCATGCGCAGTTCTTTGTACCATCCATATGCTGTCCATGTGTCCATTTTTTTTAACTTTCGTATGCCATCTGTTTCTCACATATGCAAAAAGAAACTGAAACAGGCACAATTATTACTTTTTTCTACATCTCTTAAGAAAAACAAGACAGCACACGGAAAACAGCTAAGTGCTGTCTGTTTTTTGTATCCCTATTGACTTGAATGGGTAAGTCTCATCCGCAAACCACATCAGAATAGAACATGCCATGTCTTGCCACATTGACTGATATGAAGCCCTGTACGCTCCAAGTCCAGTCCGAGACCTAATACAGATTTTTATAGAAACACTGCAGAAGCTGTATGCAGGAACTTTCAGCAAGCATTTTAATGAACGAGAAAGCAAAATGCTGTAATTAAATATATTTTAAAGACTCTTGAAACCATATATCCAAGTCAAATCCAAAACAAAGGATAGGCATTCGTTAAGGCTGGGGTGCTGCTAGCCAAGTTCTACACATGAGATGTCTTCGCAATCTGACGGATTTGGAGCGCTTTTGCAAGGAAGAGTGTGTAAAGATTGTGCCATAATGATAGCATTCCTTCTTTTTGGGTAGGTGTCTGTCATAAAGTTAAAGAGTATATCAACAAAGTATTAGTTTTAGGGTATGTATATTTATACAAGTGCATTATTTTAGGATTTTTTTCGCCACCCTAAAAGATTTCAGCTTGTTTTTCAATTAAATTATACACATAACGGGATTGGAGGTGGAAGTAAACCGGAAATGACTCATCTTTGTCAGATTTTTTAACATTTTACAGGGGTGTGTAGACTTTTTATATCCACTGTATATCTGTGTAAAATGGAAGATGGACCTCTCAAGAGGCAAATAAGGAAGATGGAACAATACCTCTGCAGCACCCCCTATAGGATGGCAGCATTCCTTCAAATCAATGTACAGTACGACTTTTTAACAAGTGCTTCAGGTTGCGATAAATGCAGTCTGTTCACAGCATTAACATTACTGACTATGAGGCAAACAAAGTTCCTAGCTAATATATACCTATACAAAGGTGGCCGCTCATGAGTGTAGCATTCTCTTTTGAAGTCTAAAGGACTCAGGGACTTGGCTGTACCCATAACTACCATAGACTTCAGTGGAGAAGGACTTCAGTGCATGCATGTGTATCTCCATAAAGTGATCTACCCTTGTTACAATAAACATGGATTGTGTAAATGTTCATCAACCTTCAACTCAGTATTTAGTTGATTCATCTTTGCCAGCGATTACAGCTGGAGTTTGTGAGGAAAGTGCCAGTAATGTTATTTTAATTCATCGCTCCTTGTTTTGCAGAGATTTGACCCTGTGCTTATGCTATTGTTTTACTCACAAAGTTCTCCTGCAGACTGCAGCAGGGTTTCCTCAGGATTTTCTGTTTTTTGCTACACTCATTTTACATTTTACCTTTGTAAGCCTTCAAAGACATGCCACATAAAAGGATCTCCACAGCACAATTGGAATGAATGTTTTAGAAAATGTATTGACACTGACAATAGGGGATTAGTCACTACTCAGGATTGGCATCTTTCCTCCACCTAGATGGGTGGTCGCACCTCAATAACCCAGGTCCTCTCCAGATTTGGTCATAAACGCAGGTAGTCCATTTATTTTGGCAGCAATAATAGATAACAATCTTCACACTGTTGTTTTAGTCACAGTATACACATGCGTTAAATAACATAAATCCTAGCCGTCTGGCTGCTCACCCACATAGGATTACAATTTTCCCTAACAAAGTAGCCTAGCACCACTATACATCTTAACAATGTCCATGATACCGTACCCAACCAAAGTGTCAATCTAGGGGGCATCCTGCCCTGTCGAGGTATTCCCACCGCACCAGACTTCAGGCTTGCAGCCCTCTCAGCTCCTTCTCAGCTATCTGTCTCAGGGAGTAGCTCTCAGCAGCAGTGTGGCTTCAGGTTTTAACTGCTCCAACCACACCCATAGAGCTGTCCCTTCTAATTAGGACTCAGTCTGCGTGTTCACAAGACCCTTACAGGCACTTCTGTGTACTGCACTTGCTACAACACTTTAGAAAGTCTTAGTTTTCTTAATCAGTCTCAGGCTCTGTTCACATCTGCATTGGTGGCTCCGTTTGGAGCCACTGGCACAGATCCATAAAACAATGCTGGATGAAATTGCACAGCGTGTTGCACTATTTTTTTCTGGGAAAATGCCAAATTGCATGATGGAATGACGTAATGGGGTAAACAATGGAGTCAATTGTAATTCTTTTGATGATAATGAGATGAGCTCTAGCCTTGCCAACAGAGTACAGAGAAAATAGAAAAATGATCTCCACAAAATAAAGTGTCAGTCTATGTTAAGTGCCCAGTCACAAAAACTACAAGAATTCAGATTTCCAAAAATTAATATAAAAATTAAATGTTTAAAATATTTCTAATAGAGATCAGCGAGCGTACTCGGTTCGCGTGTTTTTGCACTCGAGCACCACTTTTTCCGAGTAACTGACTACTCGGACGAAAAGATTCGGGGGGCGCCGGGGATGAGCCGGGGGTTGCAGAGGGGAGTGGGGGGGGGAGAGAGAGAGCTCCCCCCTGTTCCCCACTGCTACCCCCTGCTCCACCACGCCGCCCCCCGGCGCCCCCGAATCTTTTTGTCCGAGTAGTCAGTTACTTGGAAAAAGCGGTGCTCGAGTGCAAAAACACCCGAACCGAGTACACTCGCTCATCTCTAATTTCTAACATAAATATGTTTTATTAAAAAAAACCACCCTGTTATTGAAAACCATGACCTAACCATTTAGTATGGAATGGGCAACGTTTTTTTCTGAGAAATTGAACCCTTTGGTTAAGATTTTCATGGAAGGAGGCCACACTCACTACTCCGATTCCAGCACATATAGATGTTTACAACATCTGAACTTTTGTTGCCTCTCGCTGTGACACTTTTGTAAGTCGGCAATCATTTTCTTTTTCGCTACATTCACTGATTTATTTAGATTTGGTTATTTGTTTCTTTTCTTTGTGTGAGTCTGCCCTATTTATCACAAACTGGTTTCTGTGGCAATGAAGCAGAATTACACGCTGAGTCTTCTACTTTCGAAGACTGAGGAATATTCAACCTTCTCTGCATGCCAGTGAATGATTATTGACATTGCTCCTGAAGGTTGGAATCCATTGAGCTATTATTCAAAAAAAACAAAAAAAAAACAGGCAATTTCGATATATAAGGAGAAGCCGGGGAATCAGGAAAATGATACAGTCCTCGTTTTGTTTTTGGCCGTAACATCTAACAAGTTAAGGTTGAGTAATAACTGGCGAGGACACTAAATTACATGTGTTAGACAGTCAGTACTGAGCAGTCATTAAGCATTGTTCTCTCGTTCTGTGATCTCATTTCATTAATTATTTGCATGCTAAAAGAAAGCTTAAGTTACAAATATAGTGTTATGTGATTGTTAAACACTCCCCTCCAGTCCCTGTGTTTACTGCTATAGTCACCCACTTTGAAATGGCAGAACGATGAGAAAAATCTAGATCTTTTTTGCTGCCTACAGCTGAAGAGATGATGAATATAATTTATCATAAGGAATGCTTGTTTGCATATTCAAGACGGAAGGTAAGTCAATGCAAATTCCTACGCATGCATAATATTAAATGTTCGTCCTGGGTGTGAGATACTCTGACTACATTGATGCCACTGAAGTTAATGTTAGCATTCTCTTGTGACATTGCTGTCGGATTTATCATATTATACTTTTTTTTACATTTTTTAGCATTTTGTCAGCTGCCATCAGTTTTGCACTTGCTTACTTATGTGACATTGTGGACTAAATTTGTGGATGGTTAATAATGATGGATAATAGTTACCATGTACTCTCAAAGTATAATGTTCATTGTCTCACCTGATGGAAAGTTATTATGTCTGCTTTCTAGAAGTTGAATGTATTTTAACACTATACAGAATTGTTTAATGATATAACAATCTAGTTTTCATGTTAATTAAGCTTGTCTTTTATATGTAACCTAATCTATATTTGAGATGTGAAGCATCTAATTGTAAGCCTCATTGTTATACAGTGCTGTTGTACAATGTCTTTATATTCTATGTTTATGGTACTTGATACTAGAGGAAGCTTTTTAGGTCTTCAAGTGTTGTCTGACAGCAAATCCCAGCTACATTGCCTGTACTAAGCAAATAGTACACATAAATGTTTAGATATTTAATGGTATTGCAGTTTTTTTATGTTCATAAACAATGTGGAGCTACAGGTTATCTCTGCAGAATGTAGAACATTACATAGGTTTTGGCTTATGTGTTACAAGCTGCCATTTAATATGATAACTTTAGGTATGAAGTATGACTTTAGTTAGCATAGCCAATACAATTCTAGTTTTCTATATTATATTAAAAAAAAAAAACGGGATTGGTACAGATAGATAATTAGATCACTTGCAATCGTACGAAGAGTCAAAATGATGCTACATCTGTATTCTGTATGGCACTCGACAGCAGGAGCAGACGCGTCTCCTCAGTTGATATAATATTTACCTTATCATAATTATGCAGAACTGGTAAATTACATTTGATTTCCTGAAAATGAGGCCTGAGACAAACTGGTTTCTGACATTGAGGATTATCGACATTCAGTAATAAAACATAAAGTTCGAAGTGAATATTATTTCAAATGAGATGTAATTGTAGAGAGAAAAGATTTTAGGTTTATAAGACTTTAAGGCCTCATTACACTCAAAACCTCGATTAATCCCTTTATATCACTCAACCCTCTCTCTTATCATACTCGGAAGATGCCATCATGAGATCATTCATATTAGAGAGCTAAGGGTCTCCAGTGGTCGACATTTTGACTCCTTAGTACTGCAAATCTACTATTTTATTGGAGATAGAATACTACAAGCCATAAAGTAATAACCTTGGGAAAATCCCCATAGCTCTACTCCCTGAACACTATGAGTCTATATTAACAAGACACTACATGAAGAATCATACTTGAGTTTTTACGTTTTGAGCAGATTTTAAAGAGATTGCGTCGTCAGAAAGCGACCAATTGTATACACCAAATTTTTATTTTAAAGATATTTAAAGAATTTTTGGTGTTTTCTTTTTCTTAATTTTCTATGTCATGACCTGTATTTTAAAAAAAATTCCTAAAATCCTACATTTTCACACTTACCACTAAGCATAATAATAGCCAGAAACTTTCTGATCTGTAGAGAAAACTTTTCGACAGTCATCTTAGGACCCTTTTACACTGAGTGATTATCGTTCAGATTCTCTGATATAATGCAAATCTGAATGATATCGCTCAGTAAAAATAAAGAGTGATGAACGATAATTTATTTGCTTATCATTCGCCGTTTGGTTTGTGCAGACATAAAAATCAAATGACGATGTGCCTTTGTAAACAGGCAGTCGTTCATCTATGAACGACTGCCTGCTTACTGTGAATAGAAGTGGGCAGCTGGAAGCGATCTTTAGCCTGATTCACCTCCATTCACTGAGTGATCAACACTTAAGCGCCCTACAGTCATCCTGTGTTTAAGAACCTTTATTATCAATTCAGGTCCCATTACAATGAGAGGTAATCACTTGTATAAGGATTCTGCAGGATTAACCATTTGCAATAGGTGGCAGTCACAGATTATTTACTATGCCTAGGACATTCTCCCATAGAAATCAATGGGTCCCTTACTGTCCATTCTGTAAATGTCACAAGATTTCTACTGTGAAACATCCCTTAATGCTGTTAAAAGCAGTTCCAGTAAGACGGCGGTCCCAATAGCAAAGTACAGTCAATAAATATAAAAAAAATCTACAATTGGAAAATAAAAACAGATTAGAAAAAAATGGAAAATATTTCACTATCTTGTTTTAATTAGTAAAAAAATGTAAGTGATACATTCCCCGTAAGGCTTGTTTAACCACTTCCTGACCGGTAGTTTTCCCTTCCATACCATGCATCGGCCACCCGGACATTTATAGTCTATAGGCAGCGATAGGCATGTGACATCATAACTGCATTATGTTTAATCTGCAGAATTCCTTGTGACATCTTCAGGGTTTGTATTTCAGTTGGCAGGAGAGTATTGGCATCCTTGTTACACACCTTTTTACTTGGCTAGATTGCAAAACGATATCCCTTATTCGAACATGTCTATGTTATGCTGGTTGAAATGGTATTACAATATGTAACATCAATGTTTCCCAGAGTAATTAAACAATGTGAGTTTCTTTAAGAATTCCACGACCCACAGAGCCGGACAATGCCATGACTTGGAACCAAGAATGAATTAACTATTTCAGCATATTGAGCTGTCATAGTGATTAGTCCAATCACATTGGATAGATAAAATTGTGTAGGCAGTTTCAATCTATCACTAGGGTAAGACTCTAAATCCCAGAAGTTCAGTGTACTTATTATTTTCATATTATATTTTGCTATTCCCTACCATCAGCCAATATTTGGTGCTCAAAATCTGTAATCATGGAAACAAACTGTACCACGTTGACTGTTTCTATGGATACGTAATATTAGATATTCTTCATCATTTTAGCCTTGTAAAAGTCACACACATCTCACAAAATTTTCATTAGGCCATGTAGATTATTTCAGGGCTTAAATCATCTAAATTGTACTGCCAATGTCCTTTATTTCGAACATTATTTCAAATCTTGTACCATTGTTTCAAGTTCTAACACATGGAATGGCACGATTTACCCTACATGTGTAGAAACTAAAAAAATGTATTGATTGTATTAAACATATGTAATAAGCAGTATTTCCACAGTAGGAATAACACTGGTTTACAAGTCCTTCTAGACTTCCCTTGAACTTTTATGGCCCTCAAATTAGATACTGTATGTACTATCACTAGGCAAGCAATGGCCAACCCAAGCAACTCTTCTGCCCAATAAGCCTCTCACAGCTATTACCTTACAGCTAATACAAAGTAAGGACTTTTCCTTGACACTATACTTTGGCACATGTAGTGCTTATGAGTAGTGATGAACAATTATTGAAATAATCAGTTTGGGTCCGGATTGGCCCAATTTTAAAAAAATAATTAGAAATCTGGAAGACCCAATTCCGATTAAAGTGAATGTAAGTAAAAATCGGGTTCACTAACTTGCCCTCCCGAAGCTCTCTAATGCAGCCATATCCTCTTCTATGGTGGCTCAGTGGTTAGCAATGTTGCCTTGCAGCCCTCAGGTCTTAGGCTCACATCTTGCCAAGGAGAATATCAGTATGGGTTTCCTCTTCGTAATAATCTTTTTTGGGGCTCCAAATCTAGATTCTCTCTATGCAGATGTTTCCCTTGGCCTGACCTGAACCTGAGACTCCAGTGCTGGAAGGCAAAAGCACTAAACGCTGAGCTTTTCCTTACTTTAGTTTACAATTCCTCCACTTATGTACTATATAAATAAAAGCCATTATTATTTTGAAACCCACAGAGAACATACAGAGGTTGTCCTTGGTTTTTATATGTTCACTGTGGGTTTCTTAATAATAATCACCTTTATTTATACAGCACAAATTTATTACACAGGAGGAGGAAAAAAAGAGAAGAGCAAAAAGCACAGTGGCTCGGTGCTGTTGCCTAGCAGCACTAGGATCCCAGGTTCAAATCTGGCCAAGGAAAACCTCAGTATGTTCTCTTTGAGTTTCATAATAATTACCTTCATTTATATAACACATACATACATATTACACAGAAAGAGGAAAAAGCAAAGTGGCTTTTAAGGCTAGCAAAGAGTTGTTAGCGGTGTTGTCTTGCAGCACTGGGACCATGGGTTCAAATCTGACCAAGGACTGTCTCTGTTTATTAATACTAATGGCCTTTATTTATATAGCACATATATACTACACAGGAGGAGGAATTGGAAAAAGGCAGAGGGAAAAGCATAGTGGCTCAGTGGTTAGTGCTGTTGTCTGGGGGTCCCAGGTTCAAATTTGGCCAAACATAACCTCTGTGAGTTTCTTAATAATGATGACCTTTATTTATATAGCACATACCGTATATACTCGAGTATTAGCTGACCCGAATATAAGCCGAGACAATAAGTTTCACCACAAAAAAACTGGGAAAACTTATTGACTTGAGTATAAGCCGAGCTATACTCGAGTATATACTGGGTAAAAAAAACCCTCCATACTCACCTCCCAGCCGGCGTCTATGTCTGTAGGACAAGCTGCTTGAATTCTCTCCGTTGTTATTCCCCGCCGTCCTCTTTGCTTGGCTTTGTCAGCACTGTGTAAGTAAGCAGTGTGATTGGATTGAGCGCCAGCCAATCACAGCCGGAACTCGATCCAATCACAGCGCTTACTTACGACGCTGACAGCAGGGGATTTGAAAGCTGAGCAGGGAGATGACAATGGGGAAAATTCTAAAGCAGCTTGATTGGCTGTGAATGATTGAGTGCCAGCTGTGATTGGCTGGCGCTCGATCCAATCACAGCTCTTACTTACACAGTAAAGCTTTGTGAAGAAGAAAAGGGTTTTCTCAACACTATAGAAAATAGCCGATTTTACAAAAATTGGGTTGAACCGATCCAATGGGATTTAGCAAAAATCAATCTGATTTCATCTACCAGCTGATCACGACGAACAATACTAGTTATAAGTACTGATGCACAGAAATTCTGTATGCCACCATATGGTGCTTTCATGCAACATTACATTATCTCCTAGAAGCAATGCTTTTAGAGGAGATTACTTCTGTAATACATGTGATTGTGCAGGCCATGATTTCCTAGAATGCATTAAAAAAACTGTACCCATTGTGATAATTTGGGGATTAGTCACCAAATAGGATCACCATCTTCTTCACCTAACATGGATTGCACCACTCACACGTAGACACTGGACAACCAAACTTCCTTAAATCTGTGGTGTCTGCCAGCTTCATTGCACACAGCAATGGTTCACTCGATTTCCAAACTGCACATACACCCGGACACAAAACAAAACCTGGTCGGTTGACCACTGACTAGACATTGTACATTCCGCACTACATTAAAATTCTCATACAACACAGTTCATTTACCCCTCTGCGTTTCATGTCCTGAGAGCTTCTTCACTCTTCTTCTGGGTTTACAGAAGGTGTCCTTGCCACTATACCCAACAAAGGTGTCTAGGGGGCGTCCTTCCCTATCAGACTCGCAAAAGACACAGGCTTGTAGCTCCTGAAGCTGGCTCAGAAGCCTCCCTCAGATCTTTCTGTGCTGTCTCTATTCTGTTCTCTCTGATCAGCCGTATGGCTGGACATTTTAACTCCTCCAACCACACCCATACAGCTGTCCCAGCTAATTATCCTAAGTCTGCCTGTTTTCATGCACCTTAAAGGCCATCTTGTGTACTGCATTACCACGCCGTGTAGAAAATTGAAGATTAAAATTATGGCCCTATAGCAGGGTATGAGCACAGTATTTGGGATTCCTGTAATATATATCCTAACTTAGCAATATTCCATGTCCTTGAGGCGTTAGTAAGATGAAACATCAAAATGTAGAACTAAAGCATATGGGCCCATATTTGTATTTTGATAAAGAATAAGGCCATCATCAAGCAACAAGTACATGAAATGTACTAGGAAGTGTTATATTATGTTCTTTGGATTGTCAAGTAGCATTGGGTACTACTGCTGTGCACATTTTCTTCTTCATATATTAGTTTTAATATTCTAGAGTAGGCTTTCTACCAGCTGTCATAGAATGTAAGTCTTAGAAACAGTTACTAGAGCCACACATCATGCTAGCAAGTGTTCCATTTGGCCTGTTAAAGCATATTTATGAGGATCAATGCATGTGACTGGCAGGATACATGAGAGAATTTTATTTTGTAATCTGTGCATTAGCTTTGTAGTCAGAGCCCTGCGTTCACATTTCAAAGTCCCCTTTGTGTCAAGGGCAGGAGACAGATTGTTGAAGTAGCTGACATATCTTGCAGCTTCTTTCAAGAAATTTGCACTTCTCTTGTTGCATTCCTTTTCAGCTGTACATTACAAGGAATGGACTGAATCAAGTTAGCATTCTCTCAAATAACTTCCCTTGTGGGCATTTTAGAGGCCGTTAAATCCCACATACATGGCCAATGAATTTTCACATAAAGTCAAGATGAGCAGTTTCTTTCTTCTGTATTATTTAAGTCCTTATGGTTTTCTCCAGTGGGCAGAAATTTAATTCCTGAGTGCAACCTCTTTCTTGGCTTCTTGCAGGGTGAGTTATACATATACTGCAACTTGTTCTTTTTGTTGAATCAATAGACTGACAACATACATATAAAGAAAGCATAGGTAAAAGTCCAAGGAGGCTCTAAAGCAGACATTCTTCTATACAATAGTCCAGTTTTCTTCCAACAAAAGCACTGCTTATACAGTAGGTTACTGATTAACTCCTTAAGGACAAGCGTGTTTTGGTCCTCAAGGACCTGACACGTTTTAGGGATTTTTACTAGAGATGAGCGAGTATACTCGCTAAGGCACATTACTCGAGCGAGTAGTGCCTTAGCCGAGTATCTCCCCGCTCGTCTCTAAAGATTCGGGGTCCGGTGACAGGTGAGTTGCGGTGGGGGCAGGGGGGAGCGGCGGGAGAGAGGGAGAGAGAGATCTCCCCACCGCTCCATGCCCCCCGCCGGCCCCTGAATCTTTAGAGATGAGCGGGGAGATACTCGGCTAAGGCACTACTCGCTCGAGTAATGTGCCTTAGCGAGTATACTCGCTCGTCTCTAATTTTTACCCATGTAGTGGTTTTACTGTCCTATTTTTTTTCTTCAGCTACCAAAATTACTTTTGCTGCATTTTTTTCATATCTTTTTTCATTGACTTTTCTTCCATTATTTTGTTTTATTAGGGGTAAAAAGCTAAAAAAAGATTTAAAAAAATAATAAATTAGTTTATTTATGCTAAAATATAGTACAGGAATGGATTCCTCATTTTATTTTGGATCTGTTAATATATCATTTGTATAGTTTTGGACTACAGGACACATGTGGTGACGGTTTTTGGTTGGTGTCAGCAGTGGGTTGCTTTCCTCTTTATGTATACATTTTTTTCATTCTGTATTTTTTTTAAACTCATTTTTGTAACTTTTTTAACATCTATGTCACCCATGACATCATATAGGACCTGTGGGGGTCATTCACATTATCTTTTTTTTAATTCATACTTTTCCACTGTAGCCGGGCATCCAGTTAGAGGGAAAAATATCCCCCTGTAGAGACATCAGTCACTAACAGAGTTGATATGGGTCTGCTAGGACCCTGCAGTTCCACTGTGACAGGGACCACCCAGGTATTATGTACTCCCTGGGTCCAATAGTGGAAGTAGCACTTACACTTTCTCTCCTTAGTACAAAGCATTCATTGAGCACTACATAGTCTAGAAAGGAGAAGGCAGAAGCAGTTAAAAATGCTTCTCCCTTCTCCTGCTGGTCCTTGGCTGTGTCTAATAGCCGAGGACCCAACCTGCTCCTACTTAATTGCAGAAGCAGAAGCTTTAATCCTGCACCATTTTTCTGCTATCAGACGGTATTAAATCCCAGGACCAAGTGCCATAAAGTTACTGTGTTTTGTCCTTAAAGGGTTAAAAAAAGAAATGAAAAGGTCTCCAGGAATTAAGTAAAGCAGCATATTATTATAACTATTGCCTCATTATGTTATCTGTACTTTGGGTTGTACAAGGCCTCTGTCATATTGTTGCCCAAAGCCAGCACTGAGTTTCAGTGTATGTGATTCAATGTATCTGTAATGCCCCTGGCCACAATTCTGCTGCAAAATGGAAGTAGGGAGCAACAGAGACAGCGATATTGCCAATGACTTTTATGGGAAGAAAGAGAAAGTTGAGCACCAGGAATTGGACTAAAGTCATATGAAGAAGTCACTGAGGCGCTTAAGTTCTTTAGAACTTTTTTTATGATTTTCTCACCGAAAAGAACCTTACTGGTAGTTAAAATGTAACCTTTATTTGATTATCTTCTTAAAAGAATTATAACAAAGCCAGATTAAACTACATATATCCATCCTGATGAAGTGACACACTGGTTGAGTGTCATAGAAACGCGTTGATGGAAATAATGGATGATAAGGACTAAGCTCCACAAAAATAACGTTTACTCCATAAGGATCAGATACGAACAAAAATCTGACGTGTCTGTGACCAAACAAAATCATCAATTCTAGATACTTCTGAGAGAGTTGTTTAGACAGATCTTTAAATTATAACCTGATGGAGGGTGTCTTATGCATAATAGCATCCCCTGTCATGTGGGTTTATTAATTAAGCGGCTACTCTTGGCTCTAACTATCTACAGTAAATAAAGTATCAGAGTGACCGCTTATGAATATATGGGATCTAAATGGTACCCTGGTCCAAAAGTGAACAGTAAAATCAAGGCAAGAATAATAAATAGGGCATTGTGACCATTGCGTTCTAAAAAATACACGAGCATCAAATAGCTCTGTGGCCCTGAGAAAACACTCTGGAAGGGACAGTACCATTGATCGCATATAATTTTTCTATCTCCTCTAAATCAGAGAAGGAGTTATATTTTAAGCATTAAATTTTTGTTTGTTGTATGTACATACCAGTTCTTTTAAGAAGATATCAAATAAAGGTTAAATCTTAACTACCAGTAAGGTTCTTTTCGGTGAGAAAGTCATATGAAGGGCTTGGGGAAAGAATGATCCACAAAGTCCACATCTACTGAAAGTTGATCATTTTAATTTGAAAGTTTCACAACTTGTGAAGCCTAAAGTACACAATGAGGCCTTAGTCAGACGGGCGTTTTTTCGCGCGATTTGCGCATGCGATTTGCGCATATATGGAACCAATGGTTCGCTATGGTATCGGTCACATGTCCGCTTTTTATGCGGATATGAGAAAAATTATAGGACACGACGATTCGCAGATCGCGCCTATCTGCGTTTTGCATTTTATGTGCACACCAAAATCATTTTTTTCGCCGGTCAGTCTAAGTTTCATGCGCATTTTGATGCGCACGGCGATTTTTCTCCGGTCAGACGGGCGTTTTGCTGCGACGATTAACGCGGCTAGGTGCAGATTTTTCCCGCGATTTTTCTCCGCCGGTCACGCGATTTGCGAATGCGCATGCGACATGCGATGCGCAAATCGCGCGAAAAAACACCCGTCTGACTAAGGCCTGATAATGAAATTGTGAACACTGTAATACATGTTCGTATAAATTTATATAGTATAACTTTAAAAACATAAAATACCCTTTTTTAATGAAAAAATGCTGTTGTAATCTTTTAAACTCCAGAACTTTATTTACCACATAGAATGTTATAATAGAACTTTATTTACCACATATAGGGAACATTTCTAAAACTGAAAACATGAAAGTCATAATGAAAGAGAAATATTTAAGGCTGGGGTCACACGGGTCGTAGCCTCGGCAAGAAATCTTGCGGTTTTGCTGCAGCAAAAAAACGCGAGATTTCTGTCGGGAAAGTGCAGCTTCAAAACCTGCTGCACTTGGCCGCGGGTTTTGGAGCGGCTTAGCCGCATGCTTTTCTGTTGCAGTCGGCTCTCCCATAGTTCCGGGAATCCGCACCGCCAGCTTCTGACGGCTTTGCCGTGATGGATTTGCCGCCCTGTGTGGACGAGATTTTGACAATCTGTCCACATGGCTGGCTAAACCTGGGATTAGCGGCCGCAGGCGGATTCGCTGCAGCGAATTTCCACATAGAAATTCCACGGCAAATCCACCCTGTGTGAATCCAGCCTAAGGCCCAATGTCCACTTTGGAATCCCGCAGTGCCTGCAGACATTGGGAGAAAAATGGTTTTCTTACCTCTCCGGCTCCAGTGCAGATCTCCTGTGCACTGGCCGGATATTCTTTCTTCTGCAACATGCCAAACGCATGCGCAGTGGGTTTTTTTTTATGTCCTGCTTTCCCACGGATCCGCGGAACAGCCAAAATGACAGCTGTGGCTGTGCTGCGGATATGACGCCTTCCATTGACTTCAATGGAAGCCGTCCTGCGGAATCCGTGGCCAAAATGGAGCATGCTGCGATTTTCTCCTACAGAGTGTGATCTGAAAATGGCATCCGAATACTTTTAATTAGTTTGTGGATGCTAATGCATCCCTATGGGCGGCTTTGGTTTGCGGATCTCCCGCGCGGGTTCCGCAAATCAAAGCCACAAGTGGACATTGGGCCTTAATCTTTCCCTCAATCATCACCTGGAACATTGCTCAGTTGTGGTAAATTGTCATAGTAACTGTCTTAGAATCTGCAATTCATTGCATTTATTTACATGTAATGGGAGAAGATTATTCATTGTTCCAACATCTTTGGAATTACTTGTTCTGAGTTTTGGCAAAATCCACGGTACGGGGTGCTACAGACGGCTTTTTCCATTCCCTTGTTTTTTGAATTGTATGAAGGACGCTGGCACAGATTCAATTGACAAAACTGCACCGTAATTTTTGAACATGTCCTTTTTCCATCATTACTGGAGCAACAATCTTTTCTTTGCACGACTCAGCTGAAGTTGAAAGACACTACAGCTCTAAAACAGAATGCCACATATATTTGTGCTACCGTGTTAAAGGTAACATAGGTTTACTGTGTAGAACCTAGTGCAACTACTACTCTTTCTAGGCAACATATCTCCAGAGCAATACTTGTGTGGACATCGAGGAAGACAATTCTGGGCTGTTATATAGGCTATGACTCAGCAACATATTAGCAAATCCTTGTCTCTCTATGTAGATTACTTCTATATGTAAACTGTGAATGGTGTTCAAAAGGGAATATACACAAGTGTATGGAAGTATTACAGTTTCAGTTCTGTTTGTGGAAAATGTTGCCAATTGCACATATCATTTTGGTTTTGAATTACTGTATATAAATTGGATTCTGTGCAATAATTTTCCCCCAAGTCTGTTTAAGCTTGGATTTACATTAGTTATGTCCTTTATAGGGGTAATCTGGTGAAAAAAACTAAGTGCGTGCTCAGTCCTGTTGAAAAAATGTCATACTGCACTCACTCGATCCTTCACAACTGCCGATAGTGGCAGATCCCCAGCTGTACTCTTCTTCCGGCTCCAGTGATTACATCACATGACAGGGTCACGTGACCACTGCAGCTAAATTACTAAATGGGCTAGGCACATTTCAATTTTTTCCCTCAAAATCTTTTTAATTAGGCCACATTCAGATGACCACTGTTTTTGTGATGTTAGCAGTGCACAGTACGCGCTTCTAATAGGAACCAATAGGTTCTTATAGAAGCCTTCACATGAGAGAATGTTAGACGCGCTGAATTTGCTGCGTGCTTTCCATAGACTCCTATGGGAGCCTTGAAAGCCCCCAGCGTGCACCTTGAATCGTGTGAACGGGCTACTTCAAGTAGCTTCAAGTAGCCCGTTCACGCAATCTTTACAGCACTATAGCCGCAAGCTTTTCTCACGTCTATACTGTGCGCCCACAGCGCTCGTCTGAATGAGGTCTTAGAAAGACACATGGACAAAAGAAATCCGAGGCATTCTTTGTCCTTCCACATATTCAGAAAGAAAGAAAAGCAACAGAGCAACAAACAGAATAAGAAATGTCAGGAATCTGAAATTAGCACACAAACACAGCGTGATTCTGTTCTGTAGGCTATGTGCACGCGCTCTCTCATTGATCTCTATGGCAGAGCGTACGCACAGAGTGGTGTGAAAAGAGTCCCACTGTGTGCGCTCGCTGACGTCTCCGGGACATAGCGCTGGAACGGTGGAGACACAACTCCCCGGTCCCCCATTACCCCACCTTTAAGCCCTACAATGTAGTTTATGGGGCTCAAAGGTGTTGACATGTTCCCTTTCATATTTTTTCCCCTCACCAGACTTCCCCTTTAAGTTGTAGATACATTAAAAACATATATATATATATATATATATATATATATATATATATATATATATATATATATATATATATATATATAAAGATTGTTTGAAGTATCCACTGACCAAATGCATCAGAGTGAAGAGCAGCTTTTACCAATACTTTTGTAACAACTTTCTCACTTAAATCAATAGAACTTGTTGATGGATCCTTTTTTTGGGTGCATTCACACCTCGCTGATTTTCTGCAGATATGCAGCAGATTTCACCCTTTCAATAAAATTCAAATTGAAGGGGTGAAATCTGCGGCAAATCTCTAACAAAAGCTGCAGCAAATCAGCAATGTCTGAACACGCCATTTAAGGGGATGTCTGAGTTAAGGGAAACGCCTGTCACCAAGTCCCCCATGGTATAAAATAACAAATGAGCAGTTAATCACCTCTCCAATGCCGACTTCAGTCTCCCTGTGATGTCACTTAAGATGCTGAGCACATCTACATATAAGCTGCAGCAGTCAATTACAGCGCTCGGTGGAGGATGACCAAGGGAGTCGGGAGAGGTGAGTAAACTTTGATATGTAATTTTATACCATTGGACACTTGGTAATAAAGGTTTCCCTCAACTCGAATAATCCCTTTAAGGAGAAAAACTAATAAAGAATGGAAACAATACTGCCAGTGTAGACTGAGTGTCTTTTACTTATAGAATTTACAGGATTTCGAAAAACGATTGAAAACTTGATGTGAACCGCTATTATTTTATGCATCAGCTTACCAATCAGTATGGATCAGTGAATGTGACTGGCAAGATCAAAGCTATTATGAGCTTAGTCTTAATTAGTGTTGAATTTTGCATACATAAATGAGAGTTTATTTGATAAGAGATGATATATTTAGATGTGACAGATATAATACAATACTTTTGATCGGATTTAATGAAAAATGTCTGCAGAGAAATGACAGAGCAATTAGTATATTCTAAATTGATGCAATTGTGATGTATGTAGGTAGCTTAGTGTTGGAATTTGCCACAGGCACGTATGCTTCTCACATTCCTTTTTAAGTGTTTTTCTCAACAATTTTGGTACATTACATATTAGATAATCTACTTCCTATTATAAGAACTAGTTATTAGTATTATTTATTGTACCAGTGTTTCTGACGACGCAATGCGCCACTGACTAATATAATGTATGTGTACATTTGTGAGGTGTCATTTATTCGACTCTCCACAGAGGTGTGAAGCTGTCTCACAACCAGCTAGAAAACTGCCAGGCTAAGTACTGGTGTATCCATAGCAACTGAGGCCGTGGTGGCTTGTGGGGGACGTATTCCACCTATAATCCTTCATTCAGTCCACAAGGATGAAGGATCTGTGATGACATCACCATCATGTGATGAGGATCTGCTGGTTTAGGACATGCGATGATGTCGCCATCATGTGATCAGGGACGGAGCTGAGAGACCATGTGACTGATCACATGACTGACACCATCACAAGTCCTGTGAGCACATGGCTGCTGTCAGGCTCTGTGTTTTATATATGCTTTAGGACCTGCGATGATGTCACCGTCATGTGATCACGGGTGGAGCAAGCGAAGCACTCACACACACTCTCGCGGAAAAGTGGTCATTAGCAGTTGATATAAGAAGTCACTAAAGAGTTCTGTGACCATTAAAGAAGCAGAAAGCCATAGGCTGAGTACATTTCTAAAGATCACAAAATAGCAGGGTGTTTTCTAATATTTTTGACTATTTATCATAAGCCTCAGCTGCCGCAGAGCTTCTTTTTTGAGGAATAAGGGAAGCTTCCTGACCACCAATGTTTAATATAAAATATTCTTTTTCTTTTAACCCCTTCCCGATGTGCAGCATGCAACAGGTGTCATTAAATAGTGCAAGCTCAGGAACCAAACTTGCTGCATGCATGGCAGGTGTTGGCCATCTCCAATATTTCCACACCTGTAACAGCTGCAATCGGAGATAACTCCAATCGTGACTGTTAAATGCCCTTGTCAATTCTAAAAAATTGGCATTTAAATATCCCAAACAGCCCCACTGCAATAAGATCACTGGGTGCACATGGGTGTCATGGTAGCCCGGGGTCTTCTGAAGGTCCCAATTAGAGATGAGCGAACGTGTTCTTAACGAACACTTACGCACCCGAACACCGGCTTTTCCGAGGACTTCCGTGTTCGCGAGTAAGTATTCGGGGGGCGCCGGGGGGCGGGGAGAGGCGCGGCGGCGCGGGCGGCAGCAGCGGGGAACAGGGGGGAGCCCTCTCTCTCTCCCTCTCCCCCCCACTCCCCGCCGCAACCCCCCGCGCTGCCACGGCGACCCCCGAACTTTTTTCGCCCGAACACGGAATTCCTCGCGAAGTTCGGTGTCCGGGCGAAAAGGGGCGGAGCCGAACACGTTCGCTCATCTCTAGTCCCAATGTTTGCCATTAATGTTTGCTCATTAAGACAAGCCGCAGCCTGTTTTTATAGAATACCAATCAAAATACAGTATAATGCAACACTATAGCAATGCATTAATCCGTATCAGCAAAAAAACAACAGGAAAATAAAAAGCATTAAAAATAAAAGAAAATTTTTTTCCCACTCATCGCATGAAAAAACTAAAATAAGAAATAAACATTGGTAAATAAAAGGTTCTAGAGTTTAAAAGATTACAACAGCATTTATTTTAAATTAAAAAGGATATTTTAGGTTTTTAAAGTAATACTACATAAAATATATATACATTCATTGTAAAAAAAAAAATCAAACACCCAGAAGGAGTTGTTGGAATCGAATGAAACTTTCTCTGTGATTGTAATGTTCATATACCGTAAGTGATTACAATATCAGAGTAAAAAGATAATGTATTGCAGAAAACTGAACCCTTGAAGGAGGCTCTAGTACGTTGTTGTACCGCCTCTAGCTTGGATACAAGATGTGATACAGGTGGGCATGGAAGCTCTAGTACCCTGTTGTACTGCCTCTAGCTTGGATACAAGATGTGGTACGGGCGGGGAAGGAGGCTCTAGTATCCTCTTGTACTACTTCTAGCTTGGATGCAAGATGTGATATGGGCAGGCATGGAGGCTCTAGTACCCTGTTGTACCACCTCTAGCTTGGATACAAGATGTGGTACGGGCGGGGAAGGAGGCTCTAGTATCCTCTTGTACTACTTCTAGCTTGGATGCAAGATGTGATATGGGCAGGCATGGAGGCTCTAGTACCCTGTTGTACCACCTCTAGCTTGGATACAAGATGTGATACGGGTGGGCATGGAGGATCTGGTACCCTGTTGTACCGCCTCTAGCTTGGAAACAAGATGTGATACGGGTGGGCATGGAGGCTCTAGTACCCTGTTGTACCGCCTCTAGCTTGGATACAAGATGTGATAAGGGTCAGACATGGAGGCATACAGGTTCAGTATGGTATGGTATTCTGTGGCAAATCGGTCCACATTTGTTGTAACTGAGCCTCTGGATTGGCTGTCAAAATGTGTGTACCTGATGGTCCCATACATGCTCTATCGGCGATTAAATCTGGCGACCGGGCAGGCCACGTAAGTGTGGCAATGTTGTGGAGGCAATCCTGTGAAACCCCTGCTGTAGGTGGCTGAGCATTATCCTTGTGGAAAATGCTTCTTGGAAGCCCTGCCATAAGAGGGAACAGATGTGGCTGCAGTATGTCCTGATCATATCAATGAGCTGTTATTGTTCCTCGTACTACTACTAGAACTGACCAACTGTTGTTTACGATGGCCCCTCCAGACCATCACACTAGCATTGGAAGTAATGTGCTGCTCCACAGCAAAGGCAGGATTGAGGTGCTCCCCCCAAGGTCTCCAGACACGAACATGACCGTTATCCAAACTAAACTTGGATTCATCACTTAAGACTATCCGCTTCCACTCCATAGCAGTGCAGTTTAATCATTCATTGCACCAATGAAAACAAAGTCAATGGTGGGTGGGGGTCAAAGGCAGTACATGTAATGGGTGCCTTGAGACAAAATCATTTCAGCCAAGTGCCTGGAAATGGTTCTGACAGACACAGGGGGCCTGTAATGATGGTGTTACCTGTCTCTGAATGGCGGACAACAAAACTGTTGGAGCTGCTCATGCTTGTTGGATGATCAGACGATCCATGCTTCTGGTGGTGTGTCGAGGGTGTCCTGAGCCCGATCACCTTGTGTGCGTGCCCTCACACATCTACTAGTCCCAACACCTCCTAACAGTCTAGTTAAAATGGCCCAGATGGTGGGCAATTCATCGATACAACCATCTAGGTTCTCCAATAATGTGCCCCCTCTCAAACTCTGTTAGCTGGGTGGAATCTCTTTGATTATGTCGTAGAGGCGTCTAGCAGTCAACAAGCTCTATACAAGTGGAAAAAGAGGTCTTAGACCAAGGGTGGAACTACTTTTAGCGCCCCAGGTGGTAAGACCATTCATCTAATCACACCACAACTCTAATCATTTGCATATGTGCCTGAGATGGAATTGCATATCGAGTTTTGCAGCAAAACAACAACTCCTTCTAGGGGCTTGATTTTGTTTTACATAGTGTGTGTGTGTGTGTGTGTGTGTGTGTGTGTGTGTGCGTGCAATATATATACAGACACACAAATTTGATATCACCACAATCGTACTGGCCCAAAGAATAAAATGGCGCAACTGCATTTTTTCCATTTCATCCCACTTAGAAAGTTTTTTAAGCTTTATATTACATTATATGGTATGTTAAAAGCTTCCACTGAGAAAATATAATTTGTGCTGCAAAAAACAAACCCTCATGTAACTATGCCACTTGAAAAGTCATCAGTTTTTGAAAATGGGGAGGGAAAAATGAAAAAAAATAAAAAGTGCTACAGCAAGAGGGGATTAAAAAAAGCCTACAGCACCTGACATATAGATGGTTACTATACAAGAAATAGACACTATCAGGGCTTGAACACATAGGCGTGTTTTTGTCTCATTATGCGGCTCTGATAATCAAAGCCGCATAATGGGACGAAACAAAATTCTTGATTTCAAAGACTTCGTTTTCACTAACAAAATTCTCATTCGTTAATAGTACAAGCGAGAAAAGATAGGACTTGCCTTATCTTTCCTGCAAGTAGTTAATACTGCATGCAGGAAACATAGGGCAGGACCTATCTTCCTGCAGTGTATTTAAAACTTGCGCTATATGGCGGAGAGTTTGAACATCCTGAAAATAATAAAAAACACATTCTTCCGCAACTACACTCCGTAGCGGCGTATGTAGTTGTGCATACGGCCGCATGAAGCCTCCCTCAAAGTTCTATAGACTAAAAAACCGTTGAACAGGAAGACACGCAACATGCATAGCAGCATAGAATTGGGATGAAACACCGGTTGTTCATGCAAAGGCAAAATTTCTGGGAGACTCCTGTAGAAGAAGAATGAGTGGATAGTATTCATGAAAATGGTCACACAGAAGATATGTAACTTAAACTTAACGACATAGACTAAAACAAATGTAAGTCTTTTGGCTATATCAATAATACTTTGGTCACTATAAGATGTTGAAAGTGTCTAATTATTTTACTGTGACCCTGTATTATGCTGTTTTGTAGTAGCTTGGTTACAGAACTATGTGAATAGAGAACATTTTACAATACCAGGTCCTTACTATCCCAAAGATATAAATTATGATTTTGGTTGTAAATTTCTATTAACTGTATTATTTTTCAATGGTGATGTGTTTTACATCCAACTATCATCCTATGCAGGCAGATCCAGTTAAAAATAATTTGTTATATGAAATCTTACTCCTTATTTTTAGGTTCCCCAAGATGAATGGAGTGGATTCACCCCCAAGAGCAAAGAAGAGGAAATTCCATGTCGACGAATGCGCAGTGGCAGCTACATCAAAGCCATGGGAGATGATGACAGTGGAGACTCCGACACAAACAGCCCAAAGCCATCTCCAAAGATTGCAGCACGAAGAGAGAGTTATCTTAAGGCTACCCAGCCATCACTCACAGAACTCACTACTCTCAAGTAAGACAGTTTTCTAGTTTTCATTGTAAGGTATGTCCTGTGGGACAGGATATGTTTTTCATCTAGATACACTACATTTGGCAGTTTTGACAGGAAAGCCTTTAAATTTGGATATTGATTATATAAGATGCTTAGATTTAATTCTATATTTAGGTCATGATCTGTGCCTGAAAAGCACAAAATGAGTTGGATAGAATTTCTAAATATACAGATGTGTCCTTCCTTACCATTCCTCTGGGCTCGGCAGTATATGACATGAGGATCGAGATGACCAGCTGGAGAAAAAACATGATTTTGGAATACTCTATTGGATGATTTACCATATATGCTATATTTATCTATGTATGGCCACCAACTTGGTATTATTAGTATAGAGCAATTAATGAAATATTCAGATCAGGAGTACCCTACCCAATTTTCTAAAAATTACTGTGAATCGGGATGTCTGATTCCAACTCCCATTGAAATCAATAGGAGTAAACATCTGTGTCTGCGTGTGTGTGTCTCCATCCCCCTTTTCTATGCAGGTGGCTTAGTTGTTAGCACACTTGCCTTTCAGTGCTGATGTCCTAGGTTTAAATTCTATCAAGGTCAACATCTGCCTGACTTTGAAAAACTCCATCCAGATTTTGTTCTTGTTCAGATTTGAACCTACAACTCTAGGACTGCAATACAACAGTGCTAACAACTGAGGCAGCACACTTGTCAAATCCATTCTGGGCAAGAAGAACAATGACAAGAGACAAGAAAAACAAAGAGAACATTAAAAAAAACTCATTCAGATGCTGCCCTTGGTCAGATTTGAGCCTACAACTCTCACACTACAAAACTGCAGTGCTAACAACCGAGCCACCACACTTGACCTTTCAGCTCTAGATGAGAACAACAACAAGAATAAACACAAAGAGAGCATTAAAAAAATCATCCAGATGTTGCCCTTGGTCAGAGTTGAACCCACAACCCAAGTACGAAAAGCAGCAGTGCTTATAACTGATTCATCACACCTGTGCTTTTTGCTCCAGAGGAGAAGGTAAATAGAAATAATAAACACAAAGAAAACATAAAATCACTCCTCCAGATGATGCTGTTGGGGTTTGTCAGTTGCAACAGCGTCGTGGCATGGTGGCCTCGATGCAGGCAAAGACCTGTCACCTTATTATACAGGACAAGGATTAATGCTCCATGTGCAGAGACTGCTGTCTCTCTTTGCTGCATGATGCATGCTGGATTAGTCATGCCTGGGAGAAGGTTGGAGGTGTACTTCTCTAATTGCTCTGCCAGTCCTCAGGTGTGGAGTAGCTTTTAATTCTCACCCCTCCTTGTGCTCAGTGCTGCTTTTTCAGCTCCATAGAGGAGTATTGGAGTTTGGAGTTCCTTTGTGCTGGGTGTACTGCTATGTCCAGATAAGTTGCTACTGTGTTCTACAGTGCATGGTATGTTCAACTGCAGTGGTTATGAATGTCACCCTGCGTCCGTGCTGAGCGTGGTGCTTGTGTGCCACACGGACGTGATATAATAAGCAGCAAGACGTTTCCTCAGTGGGTTTTTGTTTTCCCTTGCAGGGTCATGGATTCCATTGAGGTATTATCCAACCAGCTTAGGTCTCTGGCTAGTGAGGTTACTGAAGTTAAGCAACAACGCTTAAGTGGTATGGGTTTAGTTAAAGAATAGAAATGAGCGAGCACCAAAATGCTCGGGTGCTCGTTACTCGGGACGAAATTTTCGCGATGCTCGAGGGTTCGTTTCGAATAACGAACCCCATTGAAGTCAATGGGCGACCCGAGCATTTTTGTATTTCGCCGATGCTCGCTAAGGTTTCCATGTGTGAAAATCTGGGCAATTCAAGAAAGTGATGGGAACGACACAGCAACGGATAGGGCAGGCGAGGGGCTACATGTTGGGCTGCATCTCAAGTTCACAGGTCCCACTATTAAGCCACAATACCGGCAAGAGTGGGCCCCCCCCCCCTCCCAACAATTTTTACTTCTGAAAAGCCCTCATTAGCATGGCATACCTTAGCTAAGCACCACACTACCTACAACAAAGCACAATCACTGCCTGCATGACACTCTGCTGCCACTTCTCCTGGGTTACATGCTGCCCAACCCCCCTCCCCCCTGCACGACGCAGTGTCCACAGCGCACACCAAACTATCCCTGCGCAGCCTTCAGCTGCCCTCATGCCACACCACCCTCATGTCTATTTATAAGTGCGTCTGCCATGAGGAGGAACTGCAGGCACACACTGCAGAGGGTTGGCACGGCTAGGCAGCGACCCTCTTTAAAAGGGGTGGGGAGATAGCCCACAATGCTGTACAGAAGCAATGAGAAATATAATCCTGTGCCACCGCCATCAGGAGCTGCACACGTGGGCATAGCAATGGGGAACCTATGTGCCACACACTATTCATTCTGTCAAGGTGTCTGCATGCCCCAGTCAGACCAGGCTTTTTAATTCATAGACACAGGCAGGTACAACTCCCTATTGTGAAGTCCCTGTGGACCCACAGCATGAGTGGGTGCCAGGAAGCCACTGGCGGTAGATAAAAATATCCCATTGCATTGCCCAACACAGCTGAGGTAGTAATGTCGTGCTTAATGTAGGTGGGCTTCGGCCCACACTGCATGCCCCAGTCAGACTGGGGTTCTTTACAAGTGGACACATGTAGGTTAAACTCCGTGTGCACCTACAGCATGGGTGGCTCCCTGGAACCCACCGGCGGTACATAAAAATATCCCATTGCATTGCCCAACACAGCTGAGGTAGTAATGTCGTGCTTAATGCAGGTGGGCTTCGGCCCACACTGCATGCCCCAGTCAGACTGGGGTTCTTTACAAGTGGAAACAGATGCATTTATAATTCCCTGTGGACCCACAGCATGGGTGGGTGCCAGGAAGCCACCAGCGGTACATAAAAATATCCCATTGCATTGCCCAACACAGCTGAGGTAGTAATGTCGTGCTTAATGCAGGTGGGCTTCGGCCCACACTGCATGCCCCAGTCAGACTGGGGTTCTTTACAAGTGGACACATGTAGGTTAAACTCCGTGTGCACCTACAGCATGGGTGGCTCCCTGGAACCCACCGGCGGTACACAAAAATATCCCATTGCATTGCCCAACACAGCTGAGGTAGTAATGTCGTGCTAAATGCAGGTGGGCTTCGGCCCACACTGCATGCCCCAGTCTGACTGGGGTTCTTTAGAAGTGGAAACAGATGCATTTATAATTCCCTGTGGACCCACAGCATGGGTGGGTGCCAGGAAGCCACCGGCGGTACATAAAAATATCCCATTGCATTGCCCAACACAGCTGAGGTAGTAATGTCATGCTTAATGCAGGTGGGCTCCGGCCAACACTGCATGCCCCAGTCAGACTGGTAATATGTACCTTAACAGTAACCGCGTTGGTGGTAATGTGGTGGTGACTGCGGACCTAGTAGCGCGGTTTTACTTTGTTGGTTTTCGGAATGTGGCCAGGATTAAGTGGGCCGTGGCGGGGGATGTTTTTGAGGCACTACGTGTCCTCTCCACGTGTCCGTGGTTATATGCACCTTAACAGTAACCGCGTTGGTGGTAATATGGTGGTGACTGCGGACCTAGTAGCGCGGTTTTATTTTGTTGGTTTTCGGCATGTGGCCAGGATTAAGTGGGCCGTGGTGGGGGATGTTTTTGAGGCACTACGTGTCCTCTCCACGTGTCCGTGGTTATATGCACCTTAACAGTAACAGCGTTGGTGGGAAATGGCCTCGCCGCCATCATGTCTTTGGGAAGCCTCTGTTTCCACACCCCAGAGACATACCATTAGCAGCGGTATAGGCAGAGCCCATAATTAGTAACATTTCAGCCATAGCATTAGGACAGGCCCCACTAACATATCACTAGCAGCATTATAGGGGGAGCACAGTATTAGTTCCATTTCAGTAATAGTAGCACTCAAGACAGGCCCCAGTAACAATTCCGAAGCAGCAGTATAGTGGGAGCGCAGTCTTCGTTCCATTTCTGTAGCTGCAGTATAGACAAGGCCCAAGTTACATTTATGTAGCTAAAGTGTAGGCCAACCCCACACACCTTTCTGTACCATGAGTGCAGGCGAAGAACATAGAAATTGCTATGATTACACTGTAGGTGAGTGCCCAAAAAAATTGGTGTACCAACAGTAGTAATGTACCTCAGTAAAAATTGGCCATGCCCAACCAAGATGGCAGGTGAAACCCATTAATCGCTTTGGTTAATGTGGCTTAAGTGGTAACTAGGCCTGGAGGCAGCCTAGTTTAACGAAAAATTGGTTCAAGTTAAAGTTCCAACGCTTTTAAGAGCATTGAAACGTATAAAAAATTTTTAGAAAAATTATATGAGTGAGCCTTGTGGCCCTAAGAAAAATTGCCCATTCAGCGTGATTACGTGAGGTTTCAGGAGGAGGAGCAGGAGGAGGAGGAGGAATATTATACACAGATTGATGAAGCAGAAATGTCCCCGTTTTGGATGGTGAGAGAGAACGATGCTTCCATCCGCGGGTGCAGCCTACGTATTGCTTAGGTATCGCTGCTGTCCGCTGGTGGAGAAGAGAAGTCTGGGGAAATCCAGGCTTTGTTCATTTTGATGAGTGTTAGCCTGTCGGCACTGTCGGTTGACAGGCGGGTACGCTTATCTGTGATGATTCCCCCAGCCGCACTAAGCACCCTCTCCGACAAGACGCTAGCTGCAGGACAAGCAAGCATCTCCAGGGCATACTGCGCGAGTTCAGGCCACGTGTCCAGCTTCGACACCCAGTAGTTGTAGGTGGCAGAGGCGTCACGGAGGACAGTCGTGCGATCGGCTACGTACTCCCTCACCATCCTTTTACAGTGCTCCCGCCGACTCAGCCTTGACTGGGGAGCGGTGACACAGTCTTGCTGGGGAGCCATAAAGCTGTCCAGGCCCTTAAAGACTGTTGCACTGCCTGTGCTGTACATGCTGCTCGATCTCCGCACCTCCCCTGCTACCTGGCCCTCGGAACTGCGCCTTCTGCCACTAGCGCTGTCGGATGGGAATTTTTCCCATCAGCTTGTCCGCAAGGGTCCTGTGGTATAGCAACACTCTCGAACCCCTTTCCTCTTCGGGAATGAGAGTGGGAAGGTTCTCCTTATAGCGTGGGTCGAGCAGTGTGTACACCCAGTAATCCGTAGTGGCCAGAATGCGTGTAACGTGAGGGTCACAAGAAAGGCATCCTAACATGAAGTCAGCCATGTGTGCCAGGGTACCTGTATGCAACACATGGCTGTCTTCACTAGGAAGATCACTTTCAGGATCCTCCTCCTCCTCCTCCTCCTCAGGCCATACACGCTGAAAGGATGACAGGCAAGCAGCATGGGTACCGTCAGCAGTGGGCCAAGCTGTCTCTTCCCCCTCCTCCTCATCCTGGCCAGGAGACGGTAGTGCCTGTGTCCTGAGAGGGGGGTTGTATCTCAGTGGCAGGTTGGGGCACAGGGGGAGAGGCAGCGGTGCAAACCGGAGGCGGTGAACGGCCTTCGTCCCACCTTGTGGGGTGCTTGGCCATCATATGTCTGCGCATGCTGGTGGTGGTGAGGCTGTTGGTGGTGGCTCCCCGGCTGATCTTGGCGCGACAAAGGTTGCACACCACTGTTCGTCGGTCGTCAGGCGTCTCTGTGAAAAACTGCCAGATGCTGAGCATGTGTCATTGTAGTGGAGTGAGGAGGCTGGGAGGAAGGAGGAGCAGCAGACAGAGGATTCGGATTTGCAGCAGTGGACGGCGCAGAACTGTGGGTGGACGATAGGTTGCTCGAAGCACTTTCTGCCATCCACGACAGGACCTGCTCACACTGCTCATTTTCTAATAAAGGTCTCCCGCGTGGACCCATGAATTGTGCGATGAATGTCGGTACGCCAGAAACGTGCCTCTCTCCTAATCGCGCAGCAGTCGGCTGCGATACACTTGGATCAGGAGTTCGGCCTGTGCCCACACCCTCACTTGGCCCTCCGTGTCCTCAGCCGCGTCCACGTCCTGTAGGCCTACCCCTACCCCTCAGCATGCTGTATTACCAGTGATTTGATTTCCCAGGCAGGAAATAAATTGGCGCAAGCCTGCAGGCCAAATATCCTTTTTTCCCTTTTTTTTAAAAGGAAAGGCCCACTGCGTCTATTCAATGAATAATAAGTTTAATAACTGTGTTGTGCCCCTGCAAATGTGTCACAGAACTTTAGTGTTGCAGAGTTATTAACTACAGCTGAGCAAGGAATTTCACAGGCAGGAAAGAAAGTGGCGCAAGCCTGCTGTAAAACGTAGCTGGTTGCGTCTGATTTTTTTTCTCCACGCAGCACACACATACCCAGAGCCCTGAGGACTGTCAGAGGCAGGCCAAATATCCTTTTTTCCCTTTTTTTTAAAAGGAAAGGCCCACTGCGTCTATTCAATGAATAATATATGTCTTCTGGCCCTGCCTAATCAATTCTGTCCCTGTAGTATTAATGCAGGGTGCAAGGCTCTGCACAGCCGATTTTGAGAAGAAAAAAAATATGCAACACAGCTAACAGCAGCCTGCACAGTACTCCACACGGTTAAATGTGGCCCTAGAAAGGACCGTTGGGGTTCTTGAAGCCTACACTCACTCCTAACACTCTCCCTGCCTAACCACCACTTCTGTCCCTAATGCAGCGTGCAATGCTCTGCACAGCCGATTTTGAGAAGAAAAAAAAAATATGCAACACAGCTAACAGCAGCCTGCACAGTACTGCACACGGTTAAATGTGGCCCTAGAAAGGACCGTTGGGGTTCTTGAAGCCTACACTCACTCCTAACACTCTCCCTGCCTAACCACCACTTCTGTCCCTAATACAGGGTGCAATGCTCTGCACAGCCGATTTTGAAAAAAATATATATATATACACTGCTAACAGCAGCCTGCACACGGGTAGATGTGGCCCTAAGAAGGACCGTTGGGGTTCTTGAAGCCTACACTCACTACAAACACTCTCCCTACAGCAGCACCAGCAGCAGCACTTTCCCTCAGCTAACTCAGAAGGCATCTGAGGCGAGCCGCGGGAGGGGCCGATTTTTATACTCAGGTGACATCTGATCTCCCCAGCCACTCACAGCAAGGGGGTGGTATAGGGCTGGAACAACACAGGAGGAAGTTGTAATGCCTTCCCTGTCTTTCAATTGGCCAGAAAAGCGCGCTAACGTCTCAGAGATGAAAGTGAAAGTAACCCGAATATCACGTGGTACTCGTTACGAGTAACGAGCATCCCGAACACGCTAATATTCGCCCGAGCATCAAGCTCGGACGAGTACGTTCGCTCATCTCTATTAAAGAACCTAAGCTGGATCTGCCAGATCGTTATTCTGGTAAAAGGCAGGAGTTTTTTTAGATTTAAAGAAACCAGCAAATTGTCCAGCGCCCTTTTTCCTCCGGTGGTGAGACGCAGAAAGTAGGTTTGGTAATCTCCAGGTTGCATGGTGATCCCCAGGGCTGGGCGTTCTCATTACCTCCCACCTCTGAGGCTTTTTTTGTCAGTGGATTAATTTTTTTCAGCTTTGGGCCTGATCTATGATGACCCCGATAAGGTAGCTCTGGCGGAGGGTAAGATTAGAGGCCTACTTCAGGGGAAATCACCAATAGAATATTTTTGCGCAGAGTTTCACCGCTGGCCTAATGAGTTACAGTAGACTGACCGTGCATTGCGGAGTCAATTTTGCTCTGCGCTTTGCGACAAGATAAAGAATCTTATGGTATCGCATCCGGCACCTAAAACTCTCTTAACGAGGCCACGTCTTTAGCCATACGGATTGATCGGTGGTTGAAACAGCGGGCAAGTGAACTGTCCTTTGCTGCGTCCATAGAACCCATGGAGTGTGATGAAGCCATGCAGTTAGGTTCTTTATCTGGTGGAGTGGGGAAAAGAGTGAAGCAGGGGGGCAGGTGTTGCTGGTTTTTCTGCGTCCGTAAAGGACACTTTATACAGGTTTGTCCTTTCCGAGGGTCTCAGTCAGGAAAACTTGCTGGCCGGAAAGCTAAGAGGAAGTTCCCGTTGTGTCCGCAAGTCGCCTGCGTAGCATCCTCCAAGTTGGTCCTTCCTGCAAAGATCCTTATTGGGGGCATACTTGCCCGGTAACAAACTTTTTGGATAGTGGAGTGGGAGTCAATTTAATTCATTATGAAGTAGTCAAACAGCTGCAACTTGATATTAGACCTTTGGATTGCCCGATACCTGTGTCAGCCATTTATTCCGCCCCACTGTCCCAGAAGTGCTTAAAATTTTTTGCTTCAGACGTTTGTCTTAAGATTGGGTTTTTCCATACAGAGAAAAAAATGTTGTTTGTCATGGAATCACTTCCTACACAGGTAGTGTTGAGTTTGCCATGGCTGAAGTTGCACCACCCAGTGGTAGACTGGGATAAAGGAGACGTGGTTCAGTGGAATCATTCTTGTAGACAGAACTGCATGTCAAGTACAAACCAAGGAGTTACCTGAGCACATTAAGGATTTTGCTGAGGTTTTTTGTAAGGAGGGAGTGCATAAGTTACCACCTTATAGGCAGGGGGATTGCACTATTAAGCTCATTCCAGGTTGCAAGTTACCCAAGAGTCACATGTATAATGGTCCAGAGAGGCATGCTCTCAAGGAGTTTATCATGGGCAGTTTGAGAAAGAGACACAAATGCCCATCCAATTTGCCAGTAGCTGCCGTTTTCTTTTTTGTTAAGAATAAAGATGGGGTCTGCGACCATGTCTGGAATTTAGGGAACTGAACAAGATCACTAAACGCGATCCTTATCTGTTACCGCTCATTCCTGATTTGTTTAGCAGTTAATGGGTGCCCGCTGGTTTTCTAAGCTGGACTTGTGGGGGGCATACAACAAGGGGGATAAGTGGAAGACTCAAACTTTCAATACTCCCAAGGGTCATTTTGAAAATCTTGTGATGCCTTTTCGGTTTGACCAATGCCCCCGCAATTTTTCAGGCTTTCATAAATGAGGTACTTCAGAAGTTTATTGGATGTTTTGTGTTGGTTTATTTAGATGACTTTCTTATTTTTTCTCCTGATTATGATTGTCATATTCTGCATGTTCGACAGGTGTTGCAAGCTGTCAGTGAAAACTACCTATTTGCCAAGAGAGAGAAATGTACTTTCACTGTACAAGAGATATCTTTTCTAGGGCATATTATAATCCCAGAGGGATTTAAGATGGAACTGGATTCAGCCTAAGAATTTGAAGGCCCTTCGAAGATTCTTGGGGTTCACGAATTGCTATTGTAAGTTTATATGCATGCTTTTGGAGAGGGCCAAACCTTTGACCGATATGACGAAAAAAGGGTATTTTACTCCTGAGTTGTTTCCTAAAGCAATTCTCGCATTTAAGACTTTGAATAGGTGTTTTGCATCTGCCCAGCCAGACTCGTCCAAGTCTTTTGTTGTTGAGGTGGATGCTTCAGAGGTAGGGGTGTTCTGTCTCAAAGCGCTGGCAAATTAAAGAATCTTCGTCTGTGTGCATTTTTTTCACGGAAGTTTACCTCTACTAAACAGAACTATGACGTTGGGGACAGTGAGTTGTTGGCCATTAAGTGGGCTTTAGAGGAATGGCGACATCCTCTGGAGGGGGCTCAACATAAGGTGACAGTTATCAGCGATCACAAAAATTTGATTAATTTAGAATCAGCAAAAAGGCTTAACCCTAGACAAGCTCAGTGATTGTTGTTTTTCGCTCGGTTTGATTTTATCCTCACATACCAACTTGGCAGTCATAATATCAGGGCGGATGCTCTCTCCAGGAGTTTTGTTCTGGTGGTCTCTGATGAACCCCCTGCACCCATTTTGTCGGAGGGGATGGTGGTGTCTGCAGTGTCCCTGGATCTTGAGGAGCAGATCCATAAGCCACAAGATTTGGCGCCTGCTTGCTTGCTTAAAGACAGACTTTTTGTTCTGCTACATTTGAGGTTTCTTTCAGAGAAAGTACTTTCGGTGATGCATAGCACTGTTCTGTCAGGTCAATCTGGCATCAATAATATGCGTAAGTTAATAAGTCGAGCTTTATGGTGGCCGACCTTAAGACGTGATTTTTTTTGTTTTGTGTCTGCATGCGAGGTCTGTGCTAGAGCCAAATCGCCTCAGTATCTCCCTGCCAGGAAGTTGTTGCCTCTATCGGTACCGGAGAGACCCTGGACTAATCTATCCATGGATTTCATCATGGACTTACCTTCCTTCAAGGGAAACACTGTTATCTGGGTGGTGGTTGATCGTTTCAGCAAGATGTGTCATTTTATGGCTCTGCCTGGCCTACCTAACACTAAGAAATTGGCTAAGCTGTTCATAGCTCATGTTATTAGGTTACACGGGGTACCATCTAACATTGTCTCTGATCAAGGGGTGCAGTTTGTATCTGGCTTCTGGTAAAGCAGGATCTAAGGGTCCAGAGGCCCCTCCTCAGAGGGGAGGTACTGTCATAGCTTGTCGGTTGCGATGGCGTCGTGGCATGGTGGCCTCAACACAGGCCAAGACCTGTCACCTTGTTATGCAGTACAAGGGTTAATGCTTCAGGTGCAGAGACTGCTGGTGCTGTCCCTCTTTGCTGCATGATGAATGCTGGATTAGTCATGCCTGGGAGAAGATTGGAGGTGTGTTTCTCTAATTGCTCTGCCAGTCCTAAGATGTGGAGTAGCTTTATATTCTCACCCCTCCTTGTGCTCAGTGTGGCTTATTCAGCTCCATAAAGAAGTATTAGAGTTTGGAGTTCCTCTGTGCTGGGTGTACTGCTAGTCCAGATAAGTTGCTGTGGTTTACTTTTTAGTTTGTATTTCTGTTTTAATTTCTGTTTTGCTTTGCTGTTTTGTTTGTCTCTCCAAGGGTCTTTTTAGGGACAATCAGGGCTCAGGAAGAAGACTGTGGGGCCGCCTCTATCGAGGCAGTTACTCCGCTTCTAGGCAGGGATCCTTTACCCCCTGCTAAGTTAGGGCCAGGCTTCCTTCTCCCTGAAGTGGTGCTACTATTCTGCATAGCGTGGTTTGCACTGTTCTACAGTGCATGGTATATTCAACTGCAGTGGTTGTGAACGTCACCCTGTGCTGAGCATGGTGCTTGTGTGCCGCTTGGACGTGACAAATGCCCTTGGTCAGATATGAACCGCCAATTCCAACCATTTGCATTCTGTTACTAATGAGAATAACAACAAGAATAAACACAAAGAAAAAATAAAGTTATCCAAATGTTGCCCTTGGTCAGAATTGAACTTACAACTCCAGCTCTGAAAGGCAGCAGTGCAAACAACTAAGTCACCACACTTGTGCTCCTTGCTCCAAAGGAGGAGAAGAACAGCAAGAATAAACACAAAGAAAACATAAAAATACCATCCAAATATTGTCATTGGATAGCAAGTCAACAGTGTTAATGACTAAGCCACCATTCTTGTTTGTCCTTCTTCTTGCTCTTTCTTCTCCTTCTTCTTCTTTTCTTCTTCTTGCTCCTCATCCTCCAATGGAGAAGGAGAGTAAGAAGAAATTGAATGTGGCTCAGTTGTTAAGCACTTCTGGCATTATAGGCTCAAATCTGACCAAGAACAACACTTGGATGCATTTTTCAAAGTCCATTCAGATGTTCTCCTAAGGGCTCAGTCACACTGGCGTTTTTACGCGTTCTGTTTCTGAAACCAATTTTGGTTCCTGATGAGTCAAACATGACGAAAGGCGTAGAACTTGTTAAATAAAACGATATATTCACATAACTGAGCTACGTGAACAACAGCCATTGTGCTAAGAGCATACACAATTTTACCCAAATATCAGTACTCTATCTATGTGGCAACCGGCATATTTCTATCACAGCATCATAGATAGAGAACTATCACTGATGGGTATTAGTCTGGTTGCACTCTTTAGTGACTTAAATTGACACACGTTTATCACTCTAATACTAATCCAAATACACTGGACCGCTTTGCCCTGGGCGGGTCCATTGTGTATTTTTGGACATTTCTTCAATACTGGCTTGTAGCCTAAATTGGAGAAGTATATTTGTTTGTGGTCTTTTCATGTTGGTTCCAAATATAGGACCTTTCAATCATTAAATAAATCAATAAAGGTTATGTTTTAGGGGTCCCACCCAGTCATCAAGAAGTGGATTCAATTTGGCCCAACAGTGATCTTACCAAGAACTGTATGTCCTTCAGAAAGTAATAAAAAAGACCTGAAGAAAATTTGTTCCGGAGACTGTCATAAAGCCTACAGTAAGATTAAAGTTTGGGTTGTGTAGTGCATGTGACAACCATCTCCCGTATTGTTCATATGTCTGGGCTGTAGGGTAGCCTTTCTTTATGAAGAAAAACATCCAGGCCTGGCTATGTTTTTCCAAAACCTACATCAAGTCTGCAAAAAGTATGTGGGAGACCGTGTTATGGTCTGATGAGACTAAGGTTGAACTTTTTGGCCATAATTCCAAATTTTCTGAAAACCCTACACTGTACATCACCAAAAGAACACCATACCCACAGTGAAGATGGTGGGAGCAGCATGATGCTTAGGAGCTGTTTTTCAGCTGCTGGAACTGGGGCTTTAGTCGAGGTGGAAGTAATCAGAAACAGTTTCAAATATCAGCCTATTTTGGCACAAAACCTTTAGGCTTGTATTGCAAAGATGAAGAGTAATTTCACCTTTCAGCACAACAACCCACAGCAGACCTCCAAATCAATCAAAAAATGGCTTCACCAGAAGTAGATCAAACTTTTGGAATAGCCCAGGCAGAGCCTTGTCCTGATTAACATTGAAAATCTGGGGGTTGACCTGAAGAGGGCACTACACACAAAATGCTAATGCAATCTGACAGATTTTGAGCGCTTTTGAAAAGATTGCCAAATCAAGATGTACCATGCTGATGGGCACCTGCCAAATGCTGTCATAAAGTCAAAGGGTACATCAACAAAGTATTAGTTTTAGGGTGTGTATATTTATGAACCACATTATTTTAGTTTGTTTTGGGTTTTTTTCGCCCTAAAAGATTTCCATTTTTCAGTGCAAATTTACAGATAATGGGTCACACTGAAGATGGATATAAATCTGAAAGGAATCATCTTTCTTGGATTCTTTAACATGACAAAACCATGGTATTTTAATAGGGGTGTGTAGACTTTTTATATCCACTGTATGTCCTTGTGAAATGTTTGTTCTTCCATTTTAGTTTCAAGCCCCCATAGCTCGTATCTCATACACTTTTTACTATATTTTTAGATTTTAATTTGTGCTCATAATCATGTAAAATCTCTGTGCAATTACATAACACTAATTACAGCTTGCTCTGCTTCCCGTGAACTATTACGAAACAAAGCAAAATCAACACTAGTCTAAATCTGATAAAATAATGCCTAAAATAAGTAAGTGCAAAGACACCAAGGTTAAAAAAGTATACGAAGATATCTGCATATAAAGAAAAAGGTTACAAATGTTGTCCTGTGCAATTCTCTGCATTTCTTCATATATTTGTATGAGGTATGTTTGCTATGGTATTATGGAAATATAAGCACACCAATAATGTAACACAGAGTATTGCTACATATATAAGTATAGAAATGTCACTCAGAATCTGCTGAATGAGGC
Organism: Eleutherodactylus coqui; assembly: GCF_035609145.1. Taxonomy (NCBI): domain Eukaryota; kingdom Metazoa; phylum Chordata; class Amphibia; order Anura; family Eleutherodactylidae; genus Eleutherodactylus; species Eleutherodactylus coqui. The sequence goes on from NC_089845.1 coordinate 79,004,265, forward strand.
CCCCAACAGTGGTCGCTGATGCTTCATTAGTAATGGTTTGTGGTCATCCAGATTGCGTGTAGCTGCTTTTAACACATGTTGGTTTCCTCTACTAGGAAGAAGCACAAGTATAATGGCAAACATTTGTGCATATTAAAAAGATAAACAGAATCCCCTTGGATTCAAAGGTAAAATAAGGTCCATGAAAAGTTAAAGGCATTGTCTAGTTTTAAACTATTATTGGCCTAGAATCATGGAATCGTAGAGTTGGAAGGGACCTCCAGGGTCATCGGGTCCAACCCCCTGCTCAGTGCAGGGCCACTCATCATCCGAGACAGATATTTGGCCAGACTCTGCTTGAACGCTTCCATTGAAGGAGAACTCCCCACCTCCCGTGGCAACCTGTTCCACTCATTGATTACCCTCGCTGTCTAATATCTAATCTGTGTCTCCTCCCTTTCAGTTTCATCCTATTGCTACTAGTTTTTCCTTGTGCAAATGAGAATAGGGCTGATCCCTCTGCACCGTGACAGCCCTTCAGATATTTGTAGACAGCTAAACATTCCCAGATCTTTTAACTGTTCCTCATGGAACATGATTTGCAGACCACTCTCTATCCTGGTAGCTCTGCTCTGAACTTGCTCCAGTTTGTTTCTGTCTTTCCCTAGGTCAGGATAACTCCTCAATAGATCAGTGGGGATCCATTGCCTGACATCCCTGCTCATCAGCTGCACACCAGGCCAATGCACTCGTGCACTGAGCTGATTTCTGCAGGAAGCAGACAGCTTTGTTCTCTCTGCAGTGGCTCAGCTTGGTATTGCAGACAAAATTCCCATTTATTTCAATGTAAAATTGCCCTGCAATATCAAAATATCAAGCTGAGCCACTGTAGTTGGAATGCAGCTGTCTGCTTCTTGCATAAATTAGCTGACTGCACAAGCAAACCGGCCTGGCGAGCATCCGATGAGCAGGGGTTTCGGGCAATGGATCCCTATAGATCTACTTTTGATGACCTATCCTAAAGATAGGCAATCAATACTTTACAACTGGACAAACCCTGTAAAACAGAAGTTACTGCAGCACAAATTTCTGTTTTGAAAATTACAACATGACATTGGGCTAAGAACCATAGTGTGGAGATTGGTGATTTGCAATTTCAAGTAGGAAATGGACACCACAGGCTTTTCCTGAGTATCTCACATACGGCAAACATTTTACCAAGGCTTCTTAATAATCCAAAATAATAATTCTAAATACACTGTGATTGTTAAGCCTTTGTAATGGGCTTAATTAGAGAGATCAACATATAATGTTTCACGCTGTGTGCATTTCTATTCCGCTTGCCAAAAATCATATTAATGTTTAATTAGAATATCTGTAGTGAGTCATTTGTAACCAAGCAAAGGGTAGATTGTAGATCAGCACCATTTATTACTTTTTAAGTTAAATCCATTGCGGTCATTAAGACAGTGAATACACGGAGGAGACATTTGTTCAAAAAGTCAAGAATGCATAAATCAGAATGTTTACGAAGGGTACAGTAATAATTTTAATTCCATCAGGCATTCTTTTGGAGAATAATAGGGGCAAATAAGTCTTAGTACAGTTACTAGAAATATATGTAGTTATTCTTTATTGTGTGTACTGCATTAGTTTATCTGTACAAAAGTATCTGCTTCAAGTATGTGCTTCAATGGGGAAAACATGATGACCTATTGGTCATATGCCCCTTCGTAAGCAGCTATCTTATGGATAGGAATGCCCTCCAACAGGCCGGCCAAGCAGGGGACATGGCTAGATTAATAACAAAAATGGGACACAATAACATCAATAAAGGCTGCATTAGTAAGCACCAGAAATAATAAAAAAATAAATCTTATTATTTGTATAGCGCCAACTTATTCTGCAGCGCTTTCAAGTAATTTATTACCCCCCTCCAAGCTGGGTACTCATTTTACCAACCTTGGAAGGATGGAAGGCTGAGTCAACCTTAAGCCGGCTACCTGAGTCATGTGGTGATTGAACTTGCAACCTTTAGGTCATGAGCAAGAGCTTAGGAGATCATTTCTGCTGCCTTAGCACCGCACCACTAAAACACCAACACGCATTTGTATTGAACGGCCAAAGTATAGCAGACAAGATGACAGAGGCAGGAGACCAACAGAGGCAGACTAGCTAGCACATTGAGGGAAACCAATAACTGGCAGTGATTACAAGTCTCTGCCTGACCCTTAAACAAAAGCCTCCGGCCAGGGGCGGAGAGAGGGAGACAGCCAACTCCCAACAGAACATAATAAAAGGGAGCTCGTGCACGGCAGCTGCACTCACATGTGTGCGCACGCATAGTGCCGTGTGCCACCAGCACCACGCTGCCCACGCCAGCTGGGCACCCATGCCCCCAGCAGCCAGACAACAAACCGGGGGGATGCACCCCGAACGCGGGACCCCGCACACCGCCGCACTGGGTGAACCAGCAACTGCCTCATGGTAACACCTGCTCAGTGCAGGATTCACTAAATCATCCCAGACAGCTGTCTGTCCAGCCTTTGTTTGAAAACTTCCATTGAAGGAGAACTCACCACCTCCCATGGTAACCAATTCCACTCATTGATTTTTCTAATATTTTATTTATGTCTCCTCCCTTTCAGTTTCATCCCATTGCTTCTGGTCTTTCCTTGTGCAAATGAGAATAGGGCTGATCCCTCTGCACTGTGACACCCCATTAGATATTTGTAGACAGCTATTAAGTCTCCTCTCAGCCTTCTTTTTTGCAATCTAAACATTCCCAGATCCTTTAACAGTTTCTCATAGGACAAGATTTGTAGACCGCTCACCATCTTGGTAACTCTTCTCTGAACTTGCTCCACTTTGTCTATGTCTTTTTTAAAGCGGGCTGCCCAGAACTGTTCACAGTATTCTAGATGAGGTCTGATTAAGGTAAAGTAGAGGGGGATAATTACCTCATGTGATCTAGACTCTATCCTTCTCTTAATACATCCCAAAATTGTGTTTGCCTTCTTGGCTGCTGCATCACATTGTTGACTCATGTTCAGTCTATGATCTATTAGTGTATCCAAGTCTTTTTCACATGTGCTGCTGCTTAGCCCAATTCCTCTCATTTTGTATATGCCTTTTTAATTTTTCTTGCCCAGATGTAGGACTTTGTATTTCTCCTTCTTAAATACCATTCTGTTATTCGCTGCCCACTGTTTAAGCTTTTCTAGATCTTTTTGAATACTCTCTCTCTCTCTTCCCTAGTGTTAGCTATCCCTCCTAGCTTTATGTCGTTGGCAAATTTGATCAGTTTCCAAACAAATTCCTCCTCCAACTCATTTATAAAAATGTTGAACAACACTGGGCCTAGGACAGAGCCTTGTGGTACCCCACTTGATACATTCTTCCACTTGGATGTGCAGCCATTTACAGACACTCTGAGTTCAATGGGCTCATTCTCACTTCTTTTTTTGCAAGTGCATATCACATGCATGTCAAAAAAACATTTTTGCGCACATTTGCGCACCAAGGGTCCTCATAGAAGCCTATGGGAGGTGCGCAAATGCACAGTGCGCTGCACAATTCCCTGAAAAAAGGACACATCTGAACTTCATTAGGCTATATAGCCTTTTAAATCAGGGTGTGCTAGTTTCCCATGCACAAAAACTCTGTCCTGCATGTACGCAAAAAGTACAGCAAAATGCATTGCTACGCACGCAAATCTACTTCGTTCATAGCGCAAATACATTGTGATGAAGAATGCGCAATTGCGGATACACTCATGTGAAGCCACCCTTAAATAGAATTCAGTGACAGAGGTTCCTAATGAAACTAATTTTTAACAAGCCCCTATATGTAAAATGCAGCATTTTAAGGGCTCAGTCAGACGGGCGTTTTTTGCTCGCATGTTTTTTGTGTTTGCAATTCGCATCTGTATAAAACCAATGCTTTTCAATGGTAGCAGTCACATGTCCGATTTTTACATTTGCATAAAATTTGCACCTACCAAAGATAGAACATATGGGTGTCAATGAATGTGGTCACACAATTTTTTTTACGCACGAAGTGTGATTTTTTTTTTCACGTGCGAATAAACGCACGTAAACAATGCCCATCTGACTGAGCCCTAAAGCAGTATATATTTTGTACAGTATAGCACATTTATACCTGTACGTACTTCATATAGTGGTATTTACATATATGTATCTGTATTGTATATAGATGTATTGTTTGTATACAGTATGTGAACAGTGGGGTGACATTTCACTATACACTATGTGGCAGACTTATTTTTTGTATACAGTAAAGCCCCTTCTAGGCAGCACAATTATTGTGCAAACCGCTCATTAGATTGCGTAGTTAGCACAATGATTGTCAGCTGTAAACGTGTGGAGTGGAAGAATGATCAGCGATAAACCGTTAGATAATCACTGTTTGGGTCTTTTATACAGACCTGAAAATCATTGTTGGTCTGCTCTTGCATTGTTTGGTCATTGGTCTACCAACGACGGCCTGTTTGTTGTGAATGGAGATCTCCAGTCCATTCACTGAGTGCTGATCGCTCCTATGTAAGAGCACAGGAGCCATTATTGCTGGGACGACTGTCCAACAGTCGCCTTGTGTAAAAGGGCCTTTAGGGCTCATGTCCACGGGCAAAATAAGAATTAAAATCCGCAGCAGATTTTAACTCTTCTCCTGCCCGCGGATCCGCCCCCCATAGGGATGCATTGACCACCCGCGGGTAGATAAATACCCGCGGATCGTCAATAAAAGGAATTTTAAAAAAAATGGAGCATGAAAAAATCCGGACCATGCTCCATTTTCATGCGGGTCTCCCGCGGGGACGGCTCCCGCGAGCTTCTATTGAAGCCTATGGAAGCCGTCCGGATCCGCGGAAGACAAAAATCAGAGTTTACTCACACGCTCCGATTCTTCTCTTCGGCGCCGCACCATCTTCTCTCAGTCGCGGCCGGATCATTTTGCTTCGGCCCGGCGCATGCGCGGGGCACGTCACCGACGTCATCATGCACATCCGCCGAGCCGAAGAAAGAAGATCCGGCCGCGACGAGAGAAGATGACGCCGCAGCGAAGAGAAGAAACGGAGCGGATGGGAGGTGAGTTTATTCTGATTTATTGTTATTTTCAGCGCTCATGTCCGCGGGGCAGGAGGGACCCGCTGCAGATTCTCCATGGAGAATCTGCAGCGGATCTGATTTTCCCCGTGGACATGAGGCCTTAGGGTTTACATGGCCATATGCTTAGCGTGTGTGCTGTCTGAGAGTATAATAGAGTAGGTTCAGATAGCACATCGACCCATAATAGCCGATTTAGTATACCCAAGACTTTTTTACTTGTGCTGCTGCTTATCCCAATCATTTTTGTTGCCGCTCCTCCATCTCCCGGCCTCTGCAGTCTGTGCCCAGCACCTCTCTGTTCACCCACTGAGTTCCGGTAGAGTGATCATGTGATTGCTTTAGTCAGTTCTTGGCTGCAGTAATCATGTGTTTGTCACATGATCACTCTACCTAGGACTCAGTGGCGCGGAGTGCAGAGGTCTAGAGCAGAAGCGATGCAATTGAGTATAACAGTTTTTTATTGTATTTTTAAACATTTAGCAAATAGATTTAAAAAATATCTTCCCCTCCTTTGCCCCAGGATCTAAACAGTTCACCAGGAATTTTCCTAGTTGGCTGATTTGCCAATTCACCCCTGCATACGCATTGACCTGTAATGCTTCATTTTCTGTATGCCAACACTGTGGGAATATTAAACACTTGTTGATGGACTCCCCATACATTACACATGATCACTGGGGGCCCTAGCAGCAGAACACTCTACATACAGCTTCTCAACGGTTGTCAAAAGTGGGAAAGCCCTTTAAGTACAGTATATACCATATATTCTAATGTAAAGGTTTTAAACTAAAATATGATTTTGTTTTTCATTTGTGGCATTAGTATGTATATTCTATAATCTAAATTTCTGGTGCACGAGTATAAAATACGGCACTGTTTACCAATCTTGTCGAAATCTAACTTAGAAATTCTACCAATTTCCTAGCTTTTATACTGAGGTGAACAGTGTTATAGACACCATTAGATATAAAGACAATCTGTAGAGTTGACTTTTGCTATATGATGTATGCCGCAATTAAATATGACTTTACTGTGTAATATCATATGCCAATTTGTCAACTGCATGGATTTCTTCTAATTTTGGCTAATGCTGCTAAAAACTGGTCAGATTGATCATGGAAATAACAATGGCTCTTATTACTTTATAATGAGCTGGCACATGCTGTATCGATGCCTGAGACTGTAACATGCTGTAAAATCAGCTGTCCGTCTTTGCAGTTCTAGTTTTTTATTTCCAGACTCATGGTTGATTTTCGATAGATTTTTCCTGTACTTCATCCAGTTTTATAATTCTATACAGTGATATAAGAGAGATGTAAAGATTGATGACTTATAGTTCCAGTTTACATTATTAGGCCTCGGTCAGACAAGCATGTTATTTTGCGCGCCTATATGCGCAAAAAAATTGTGTCTATTAGAACCAATGATTTCCTATAAAGTGGTCACATATCCGTTTTTTAAAGGCACAAAATACTTGCACCTTGCAAAAGAAGGGACATGCATGACCAGCGCCTGAAGGGCCCGTGCTGCGCATTAAGGATAGAACTGCACTCTGAATAGGTGCGAGGTGCACATAATTACATCATGTGAGCACACTATTTTGCGCATGTGAAAAAAAAAAAGCATGGAGCTTCGGTCATGCGCATTTTGCACATGCGTGCGGCGCATTTTTTTCACACGCAAAATAACACGCTCGCCTGACCGAGGCGTTAAGCTGTCTTCTGTTGTAAAATAGTCAGCTTTAACATGTTAATGACCAGCCACAGTAAATATTAGGTAGGGAGTCTCGGGTGGTATATGGAGCTGGCCCAGAAGCCGAGCCCACACCCTACCTGGTGGGTGCTGACTGTTTCTAGCAGCTGAGACCTGACTGCAACTGTACCAATTGGAGCCAGCCAGATCATTGCTGTTAATGGTTTAGATGCCGCTGTCAAAGCTGACCACTCTTCTAAACAGCTAGCCAAAGGAGGGCTGCTTCGACACCCTTTCCTCCGCAACGCAAGTCTGGGGTACCAATGAGTTCACATGGCAGCCCGGCTCCCAGGCCAGCAATGTATTGTGGTTTACTAAGCTCTGACATTTTTTTAAAGTCCATTTTATTTCAAAAGAAACCAGGCTGAAAGAGTGACCATGTGATAATGGTATGTGAACAGAGCCTTCCATGTACACTACATTTTGGAAGCATGGATATTGCTATTGATAATCAACATAAAATTAAGCATACATATATACAACCTCCATAGACAAACATTAGCAGTTGAATGATCAAAATACAAAGTTTGGCCGCTCTTCAAGGAGTCAGGGTGGATTCAGATGAACATGTATTTCTCTCGTTATGGGGCATAACAGAACGTTATCACGGCCGCATAACAGAACAAAGCGAAACCACTAATTTCAATAGGATTTCAGTACTTCTGTTTTCACTAGCTTTTTTGATGGCCATTAATCATTAAACGAGAAAAGATAGCACCTGCCCTATCTTTCCCGCACATAGGGAGTACTATATGTGGGAAAGATCAGGCAGCACCTATCTTTCTACGTTTTTTCAAACTCCTACGAAAGGCCGGCAAAGGGGAAGAAATTTAAGCGTGACTATGCCCCATGCCAGCGAGCGTAGTTGCACCTACGCTTGTCTGAACCTGCCCTCAAGTTAGTCATTTCCTGCCCTGTTGGATTTGCACCAAGTTAACTTTAAGGGCTCCTTGACATAGGTGTATTTGTGTGCACAATAGGCCGAGAATAGAACCCATTGATATCAATGGGTTTGTACACGTTTTTCGTTTTTGTGTGTGCAAGAAATAATACCTGCTCTATTTTTTAATGTTTGGAATAATGTATTCGGACTAAAGTTTACAGCACATGATAACATTTTAAGGGTCTTTCCTATATCAACATAACCCCGCCTATGTGTCCAATACATGGGCAGTTCACTGTAAGTCTTTTTGATCAGTCAGTATTTGGAAATCATTATGTTTTCTTCTGTACAATTATGTTGCATTTTTAATTCTCTACTATATTTTTATGCTTTATCTTTATATATATATATATATATATATATATATATATATATACTGGTGAAAATATAATAGGAGCCCACATCTGTAAATAAAAGTTAATTTTTTATTTAGTATTTTCAGCCATTATATAAACATTTTCCGTGCATGCTATTTCATGGGCAGAAGTTAAAATAACATCTAAAGATATTCCAAGAACCATTGAAGAGTACATAAATGTAACACCTTACTATTTCTTAAATGATATACTAAGGTTAATTGCGGTGCAGAAGTCTCAGGGTGCACATTATCTGATCAGCATCTGTTAGACACACAGGCAAAGGTTCATACTTAGACTTGGATCAACTTTATATGCAGATCAGAACTATTATTCGCTCCCCCCAGGGACGGCTCCTGAATTAGAAGGTCTCCCATTTTTGTTCATGGATTATAGTGGTTGTTTGAACATTACCCGCTAGGAGGTCAATCAGGTGTTTCAGTTACTTTTCCAAGACACTCAACACATTTATTTAAGACTGGTCTGATGCACTTTTACTCTCTGAGTATGCCAGGAACTGATCCTTTTATCTCACTTCCTGCCACATCCATAGGTGATTTCTCCAATCTCCAGCGTTAGAATGCCTGTCTATTGTCCTCTGCAGGCCATTCTATATATTGCACTCCTACAGCACATAAAGCAAATAAAGCTCCATACCAAAACTCAGAGTGGGAGTACCTACTGTTTTTTGATTAAGCTAACAACACAGTCATACATTCTAGTACCTCCCCCTCCTCCTCTACAGTCTTCCCAGGGTAGAATGTATCTGACAGTCAATAGAAAAAGAGAAAGAGCAAACCTGAGCTGCTCGCTTCCCTTTCCCTTAGACCCCATAATAGTTGCATATTTGTCCATATGGAAAATTTGTGCTTGGCCCAGCATCATGCATGATAATATGGTTTATACAATGTGGGACTGTATCTTTAGGCTTCCTTCACACATGCAGTAAATACTGCATTTCCAAAACAAGCTATGTGGAGGAGTTTTCTGAAATCTCCCCCATATTGTGCGGAATTTTTCTGCAACGAATCTACAGCGCTTTTGAAACACGCTACAGATTCTACAACGTAAGCCCGCAGCATGTCTGTCTATGCTGTAGAGTTCTGTTGCAGAATTTAACCCTACAGTTACAAGGATTGAATTCTGCACCTGTTTCACATTTAAAACCATTTAGATGTGGATTTGGCCACTACAGAATTCTTGCGGGTATTCTGTTGAAAAATGCCTGAAGCGATTTTTCGATGTGTGAAGGCACCCTTAGGGCTCTCGCACACTTTTTTTCACACGATATCACTGAGGTTTTTTTAGCGTGAATGTCAATGGGACTTTCTAATGTTAAACACATTGTACAAAAATCACAAAGCACAAACTTGCAATTTTTGTGTGATGCATTTTTAAATAACGTAGCAATATCGCTTGAAAAAAAGTGTGTAAGAGCCTTAGACTGTGTATGCACATAAGGGGAATGATGATACCCAGTTGTCAATTTATTCATAAATATTCAGGAGAAATAACAAAAAATGACAACACAGAATTAGTAGAAAAAATGCTAGAATTGCTATTTCATGGGAAATACAAGTATTTACTAAAACAGACATGTCAAGAGTCATGATATTTGTCGGGATATTCTTTTGAAGGCTATGGACTAACCTCAGTGCTCTGATTTTTTTTATTGTTATTTGCATTCTTAATGTCAAATCCAGCAAAATTCTATATAGTATTAATTTAAAATGTCCTGCCATTTTGCTGGTATAAAGTCTGCAACTATTTTACATAGCTAGCTGTGCTGTTGCTTCAGACATATATACTGTGTTTCCCTGAAAATAAGACCCTGTCTTATATTAATTTTTGACCCAAAAGAGGCACAGGGTCTTATTTTTGGAGAATGTCTTATACTTACCTAGCAGGCGCCATATAGGTCCCTCCTGCTGGTCTCCACAGTTCCATCAAACTTGCTTGCAGTTCTCAGTGCCAACAGAACATCACTTGCTGGTAACTAGGTTTGTAAACCCCACCTCCAGCAAGCGATTGTTCTGATTGGTTCTCCAGCACTGCGGCTCAGCCTATCAGAGCCACCGCTCAATGAACCAATCACAGTCATTCGCTAATTGTATGGGTGAGAAAAAATAGGACTTGCCTTGTATTAACTATATGTAGGAAAGATATAGCAGGAAATATGTTCCCGAAGTTTTTTCAAACTTCGGTGCTATGGCGGTGAGTTTGAATGGCCGGCGTAAAGAAAGAAATTTCCCTCATTCAGGCTCGACTATGTTCCATACTGGTGAGTGTAAATATCAATCGTTTAGTTGTTCTCATTCACTAAGACAATGTAATGTAAATGACGGAACGATTTCTCCTTTGCACCAGCCAACTATGTTGTACGTAGGAACAGGCTGCCTAAGAGAACGAGCAAACTCAAACATCATTCGCTCAATCAAAGTAGAAATTAGCAGGTCTAAATGGACCCTTAGTGAAGGGGAGAAGGAAAAAAACTAGAGCTTTGGCGCGACCTATTGCTGTTTGATTTATGGCTCCTTTAAAGTCAAGGCTGTGTAAAAAGTTAAGTTGTGCTTTTTTAAAACCATGAATTCTATTCCATACTCACCCATCTATCTGACGAAGAGGCCTGCAAACCTCAAAGCGCGATACATTTGCTGGTTTTAATAAAGCACAACTTGCACTTTTACACAACCTTGGCTTTATTGGAGCCACAAATCAACAGCAATAGGTCGCGCCAGAGCTCTAGTTTTTTCTTTCTCTTCTTCACTCTTCTTAATGCGGGCTGATGGTATTTCAGATGAGAAATAGAACATGCTAATGCATGTCTATGCATTCTGACCATGTAAATCGGACAGGACACAGACCGGTGTCCTTGTGCTGTTCGATGCAAGCTGCGCCCCACCCTCTCGGACACAACATGCATCCACAGTAAGTGTGCACAGGCCTTATAGATACTAGCAAAGTCTGAAGAGGTGATAGATGGCACAGTAAATTGAATTAGAAGGGAAAGCGAGGATGCAGAGTCTGTAGGATGCCTCAAAAAATTTTGACACTCATTGGAATAGTTCGATTTTGAGGCATCCTGTCTTGGGCTTCACATCTCCTGGCAAAAAAACAAGCTGCAGAATCTAGGAGCCGGCGCAATCCCTCCGGATCTAGACGTAAATGGCCAGAGAGTCAACGCTGTCCGTGGGTTTGTATACCTCGAAAGCATTCAGCACACAGATGGGAGGGTGCTTCCAGACATCCTGCGGAGAATCGGCGATGAGGTCCCTGGATAAATTCTGGCGGAGGCAGAACATAACACTCAGGACCAAGATTCGATTCTACCAGACCTGCGTTATCCCAATATTATTGTACGGCTCGGAGACTTGGACCTTGCTGTCGCAAACCACTGAGTGTCTGGAGTCCTTTCACATGCGAAGCCAACCCCAGATTCTTTGTGTCCGTTGGTTTGACTTCATCAGAAACATCGAGATACAGGCTTGCATGGGGCTTGAGTCAATCACAAAAACAATAACAGGGAGACGACTTGCACTTTTTAGTCATGTTGCACGCTTGTCAGAAGCTGTTCCGGCCCACGGTGCTCTAACTGCAGCAATTGCTAGGAAAACCAAGAGACGACCCCCTACCGGATGTCGGAGGCCCCCTGGTCATCCGTGGCACTCGTGGGTGTGAAAGATAGGTAACAATACCTCCTCCAACATCAACACCAAATGGAACAATGCTCTTGGTCATGGTCATTCTAGATCAGTGCTACAGACCCTCTTCATTCATGCGAGATAACTAACTAACTAGAGTCTGTAGGGAGAAAGATTATACAAGCTGTCAGGACAGATTAAAAAGTGTCACTGCCACACAAACCCCTCCAGCCCACATACAATATTGCCCCTCCATATTGGGGTAAAATAGTGGCACACAATGAACCCTAAGACAAACTGGGCTTAAGGCTAGTTTCAGATGAGCATATTACAGGCGCATGTAACTCATCCACAGGTCTACTAACCCAAGCTCAACGCATCATAGGGATCTATGATGCCCTGAGTCAGGTCATTAGATCTGTGGTCATGCTAGGACAATTGTCTGTATTTTAGGTGAATAAATGTGCCTGTAGTATGCTCAACTGAAGCTGGGTTTACTCTCAGAGATGAATAGGAGCTGGGGGAAAGCATGGCAAGTATTTTCAGCTGTTACCTATAAGGGCTCATTCACACGGCCGTATGCATAAAACACTGCATGTATTACACAGCATTTAGCAAGTGTGAGCCGGCGGTGAGCTGAATAAATGACAGACGAGAGCTGCCTGTAATTGGCTGAGGTGCTCAGCCAATCAGAAGCAGCTCTTTCAGCAGGCGGGGATTTTAAATCCCCACCTGCTGAAAGAACTGCATTGGAGAGCCGGGGACAGTGCTGAGAGGACGCGGCTGAGCCCCAGCAGCTGAAGGAAGGTGAGTATGTGGTGTTTATTATTTTTTACACCAATTTTACTTGTTTTTCAGAGAAGGGCTTATATTTAAAGCCCTTCCCTGAAAAACAATTGCAGGGATGAAGAATTCCTTTGCTGCATCTGTCACAGATGTGACAGGTGCAGCAGGGAATTCTTTTTCCGCATGCGGCAGATGCGTTCTTCATCCCCATGGTGACAGGTAAGTATTTATTTATTTTTTTACACTAAAATACTTGTTTTTCAGGGAAGAGCTTATATTTAAAGCTTTTCCCTGAAAAACAATCACGGGGTGCCGGCAGACCATTGTCTTCAATGGAGCCGCCAGCAGCAGCCATGGCTCCATTGAAGACAATGCGTTCATTCCCTATGGTGCACGCATGTCCTATCTTTGCAGGCACACACCATAGGGAATGCATTGCTTCCACTAGAAGCGTGTTTTTGTGCACGCGTATGCATGCACAAAAACTTGCTTATGTGAAGCCACCCTAAGGCCTTGTTCAGACGAGCATGTTTTCGCACGCAAATACGCGCACACAAAACTGCGCGCCTATTTAAAACCATGGAGTTCCTATGAAGTGTTCACATGGGCGTGTTTTTACTGCGTGTGAACGCGCGCAGCAATGAAGAAAGGACATGCGTGGCAGTTTGGTCCGTACTGCGCTGATCTTAGCATTGGCTCCTATGGGACACACTGCACGCGAGTCCGGTCCTGTGAACGACCCAATAGACAGCAATGTAAATTTTTTTTTTTATGCTAAAGCTAAATGCTTTTGTGTTTTTCCCTTTGCATAAAGCACTCCATGTTGTGTTCCGGATGTGTTTGGTTGTAGACACCAATAAACGATGTGCAGCCTGTTATATAAAGGAAGAAACTTAGTAATTCAAAGTTCGCTGGAGCGCGAAAAATCGTGTGTCTCACAACTATCAATACTTAAAATACTGGCGCCGTGTATATTAGCTGGGATGCTGATACAGCTCAAGGTATGAAGCACATCTACATGCGCTCCATGCAGCCAAAATCACATTTGCTAACACGCATAAGTAAAGCACGGACCTTCGTTCACGCGCATTTTTGCGCGCACGTTTACACGCGCGAATTAACGCATACGCTCGTCTGAACGCACCCTAAGGCAGCGTTCACACTGCCTTTTCTGTGTACATTTACTTTTTCTTAGTATGAAAAATATATGTCAACGTATACAAATATATATATTAACTAATTTGTTTTTTATGAAAATGTATACTTTTGCACACTTTTTTATACTTTTGTGATATATGTGTTAACTTTTATGTTTAAAGTACAAAACAAAGCTGTGTGCATGCTGTAAAAATTAAAAGTGCAAGAAATTGTATGATGCCTATAGGAAAACCCTAGAATCACATAAAACGGTGTCCAAAGCCTTTAAATACCTGAGCATTTTACTCCGTCTGTATCAGTTTGCCATGATAGATGGACATCCTTGTCTGACAAGCTAGTGAATTCATGAGGATTGTGAAATTACACTAAGATTCAGGTCCAATGACATTTTGTTATATACGCTATTTCAGTCTGCTCTCCAAGGTGCTGAAAGGGTTTAACGAGCAAACAATTTTTTATGTAAAGAACACGTTGATGATAAAAAGCATTTTTAATTTTATGAAACAAGGCTCCGTTCACATCTGCTTCCCATCACATAGCCCACAGGAAAAAAAAAACGTGTTGGAATGGGGTGCCTAGGGCCCAGCAGTACAATACATTCTGGGGGATCACTGTCTAGCTGCATGCAAATATTACCTGATTCCTGGCTGTCAGGAATATATATATATTGGCTGTGTCTCTGTGCAGCACTGCTCCAGTGCTCTATGTATCATGCATGCAGGTGTCAGGGCTTGGGGGCCCACTCCTAGCTCAGGGCCCACCGGCAGATTCACTTGTTCCTCTGTGTGCTGGTCCGACTCTGCAATTGTTTTTGACTGGAAAATGATGGACACCGGTGGAACCTAATGGACCCTGCTGCAAGTCAATGGAGTACATCAGGTGCCGTTGGTCGCTGTTGTATATGGGATCCAGAACAGCATTGGGGCTTTTATTATATATGGAAGGCACAACACACATGTGAACACAGTCTTACTGGAGTGTTGATACATAATATGATTCCTCTTGACATGTACTGTATTGCATTTTGAAAGTATAGATCATTTATGGGGAAAGTGAGACATCACAAGAGAACACATAACATTTGCCAGTTCAGCTATTCACTATTGGAAGATTTGACTGAACTATTGGGGCTTCTTCAGAGGACCGTATTTGCAAGTGTAAAATATGCATGAGCAATGCACAGAGAATAGAACCCATTGATGTCAATGGGTTCGTTCTCATGAACGTGTTTTGTGCGTGTGCAAAAAATTACAATTTGCTTTATTTTCCTGTGTATTTGCACTCCAAGGCCCCCACAGAAGTCTATGGGAGGTGCACACTCAATACCTGCCCAAATGGACAATATGCTATGCAATTCCACAAAACAAAGATCATATCTGGACCTCAATAGGCTATATAGCCTTTTAAATCATGGAAGGGGTGTGTCAGGCACGCATGTGAACTGGCCCTGCATGCGAAAAAAGTACAGTACTATGCACCAATGTGCTCAATACTCTACCTCATAAAGCCCTGTTCACTGCGGAAATATGTTGTGATGAAGCATATGCAATTGCGTATACGGTCGTCTGACGTCGCCCTTACTAAAAGACAATTTTCACTTTTGATTCACAATGTAAATTCATAGTATGCAGAAAGAAATGTTCGATGCTTCATCTTTGCTCCAGGCTTTCCCTGAAATCCACCTATTTCTACAGCCGGGACTTAACGTGATTTTCATACAGTAATATCCTCTTGTTATAGGGCATCAGATATGAGTGGAAGAGGCTAATTTAATTGTAACACAATTACCATGTTCTCAAGACAGATCTTCCAGAAAAACAAATGATTAACCTCCAGTGCGATTATAAAACAGTCATTTGGATTCTTTTAAATGTTTATGTATGCTACAATTTGCTCCTTTAATATTATATTACATATACTGTATGTACCTCTATAGGGTATATATAGCAACCACAAGGATAAGCAACATGCACTAGAATAGTATAATACAAGATCCCAATTATAATTTACAAATTAATCTTTATATTCAACTTCTCTATACACAATAGTATAACCCATATTAAAGTTTTTGGATTCATTCTTTAAAAAAAACATGTTGACCAGCAACCGCATGTATTAAGTGACAATACATGACAGAGTAAAGGCCCATTTACATGCAACTATTCTCGCTCAAAATTCATTCAAATGATGGCAAATGAGCAATAATTGTTGCATGTAAACGCGGCCATCGTTCACTTTTCGTCTGAACAATGATTTTAAGGTGAGCTTAAAATCCATCCTTCAGCCGGAGAGAGATAACACAGACCGCACGCTGAGTTCTCAGTGGGTGCTGGAAATTACATTGTATTCTGCAGCCCCTGTGAGAACAATGCAACTGTGTTCAGAGCCCAGCCTACATGCTGGGCTCTGCAAACAGATCCCGCAAGCCCTTTTACATGCAAATGAAGGTGATAAAGTATTACTGAACATTAGTGCCAATTAATGCTTTATGCAAAATGATCGCTAAAACTGTCAATCTTTCAATCATTTGAAAGATTGTCTTTGAATGTAAATGGGTCTTAACTGTGGATTTTGCATGCCTTACCCTGTCATGCCTACCTCCTGTATCTGGTGATTCAAAAAAATTGTGCAAAAGTAAAGCCAATTTATTCATACATGAATTGACATACAACAGCAAGAATGACATGATAAGATAGAATAACTCTTCAAGTTTTTCATACACCTTACAGACATTTAATGTCAATTTAGTAGTCCAGTTCTGCCCAGATCCTCTTGTTATCAATTCCACTGCAGCGCCCACATTGGACATCTGTAAGATGCATTAAAAACTTTAAAAGTTAGTACTTCACGTATGAATGAATCACCTTTTCTTTTCTATCATTCTTGTTAAATCACCCAGTATTCTATCATTGGAGCAAGCAGATAGGTGTCAGTAATGGCTGGAGGAACAGCTCCAATGGCCTTTCAGTTAACAGAATAAAAGCAGCATAAACAATGTCGGCATTCCATGGATAGTACTTGGTAAGTCGGGGTCAAGGAATTGGATTTCCAGTGGCTGTACTCCCATGTGACTTGAATTTTTCCTGCTTTTAAGACAAGTAGTTCAAGGGGCAGACCTATCACCAGTTGCCAATAATACAGTTTTCCATAGCATATGTGATGAGTCACCAAACACTTCACTTTAATGTAGAAATGAAAGCTGTTCTGACTAGTTTGTTATAGCAAATACTTGTAGTTCCATAAAAGTAATTCTAGAGTATTTTTTCTTATATCCTTGTATTGTACTGTTCCTTCGTTATTTCATCTGGAGATGTATGTGTAAAGGGGACGAGAGGGTTGTCATGTTAATGCTTGTTCACCTGACTGTATCAGACTATTTCCTTGAGGTACAACCGACGTGGACGACTCGGGAAGTAGCTTGTTCTGGTGGGACTGGAAGTGGCAGAGCGTGTAGAGACTTTCCATACAGGGTATCTCCAGTCAATTGAGAGAAAAGCTGAAGAATAGTTTGGGCCTATAGACTTACATTTAGCCAAACATATTTAGAGCCCTACGGGTGGACTTTTACACTTTGAACTAATGCCAGAATCTACTCCCTCCACGAGTTTACCTGCTGCACCCAGTTTTGGTCAGCCACTGATGTAACTCGGACATGGTAGGCCAGCATTTTACCTGGTTCCCTGTAGTGTACACTGTGGAACAGACCTTAGGTATAATTCCGGTCGACCGGATTTGTGAAGAGAACTTGAGCTGTTTCTATGGACCCCGGAAATACTCATTTGTTGTTAGAGCCCATTACAGCCCACAGTATACGTTAATACAGTTGTAACTAAAGTTCTTCTAAATAGTTATGAACTAGGAGGCCTTTTTTATGTTTTCTTCTAGCCCCAATATACTATTATGCCGTGGGGGCATTTTACAGAGTACCAACATAGGCTGAAGCCTACCCTGGAGTGGCTGTAGCCCAGTCATGAAGATCTCCTAGCTACCCCAACATCATACATGGACAAAGCGACAGTGAGGAACCAGAATGGCCCAAATCACCAACCCGGTCTCCTCTGGAGGAAAGAATTAGAATCTGGGCTTGTTCCACCTGGTCCATTCCTAAATATGCATAAATTGACAACTGTGTTACTACTTCTATTTTGAACATATAGCCATGCATTTCCAGGAAGAATAACAGAGGGGTGGCACAATACAGAGTTCTAATAAAAGATGCTCCAGAATTTTCATTTTATCAGGAGAGGTGAAAGGTCTTCTTTAACCTCTTCCTGCCACAGGACATAAGGTTACGTCATAGCAGGCTGGTCAGATCCCAAGGCATCTGGCAACAGGAGCTGGCAGTTACTGATAGCCGGCATCATGCTGCAACAGCAGAGGTACAACGGGACAGCGACTTCCCGCTGTGAACCCCTCACATGCCGCATTACATGTAGATCATGGTGTGTAAAGGGTTCACAGAGGGAGGGCGCTCCCTCTGTGATATCATCGGACCCTGACGATGTAATCGCAGAGGGCCATAGGGGCCTCATGGCAACAGGATACAGGCATCCTGCTTTGCCAGTGCCTACAATCGCAATAACCAGCGATAAGTCCTGCAATGCCTTACCATAGCGATCCTAGGTGTTATGGTACAAGTCCCCTACAGGGACATAAATTGCGTTAAAAAAAAAAACAAAAGAAATTGTGTAAAAAAAAGACATTTTAAAAAATAATTAAAAAAAAAAACTTTTTGGCTTATTGTCCCCTTTGTAAAATTTTGAAAAAAATTAGGAAAACCCCACATGCGGTATTAACGCATCTGTAATGACCTGTGCTATAATGTGAGCACACTATTTATCCTGCGCACCAAAACCTGTAAAAAAAAATGGAGGAAAAATGCTTATTTTATTCATTTTACTTCCAAAAAGCGCAATAAAAATGATTTTAAAAAGCCATATGTACCCCAAAATGGTAGAAATAAAAACAGCAGTTTGTGATACAAAAAAGAAGCCCTCAAAGAGCTCCATCTATGGAAAAATAAAAAAGTTATGTGATTTTGAATGCAATGATGCAAATATAATTAGAATTTTTGAAGCAAAAGGGTTTTTATTGTACAAAAGTTGAAAAGCCTAAAAAAATTATTTTTTTTTGGTAGCATTGTAATCGTACCGACACACAGAAAAAATATATTGTTTCATTTATGCAGTTTGATTGAGGGCTTATTCACACGTCTGTATATCAGCTGGGTTTTCACGCCCGGCCGATATACGGTGTCCCTTTCTGCAGGGGTAGGGGGCAAGTTGGGCTAGGAGCTGTGCACTGAGCTCCCATCCCATCTCTGCCCTCTTTCCGCCCCCTCTCCGCCCAACGCCACTATTTGCAATGGGAGGGTACGGGATAGGGTGGAACTTGGCTCAGCCCCACCCCTCCCATTGCAAACAGTGGTGAGGGGCAGGAAGGGGGCGGCCTGCCTCCTGCCCTGCAGAAAGGGACACCGTATATCGGTATACCGATATACGGACGTGTGAATAAGCCCTGACACTGTAAAAAAAATTAAATAAATAAAAAACAATGACAGAATTGATGTGCTTTCTTTCCCTGCTCTCAAGAAAAAAATTATAAAAGTTTTACAATACATTATATGCACTAAAAAAAGGTACCAATAAGAACTATACTTCGCGACGCAAAAAACAAGCCCTTATACGGCCGTGTCGACGAAAAAATAAAAAAGTTCTGGCTCTTGAAAAAAGGGAAATGAAAATCCCCCCAAAAACTTTGTGTCCTTAAGCCCAAAAAGATCATGTCTTTAAGGGGTTAAGAAGCTCGGTGTATCTAATAGATTTGACAGATCATGTGATTATAGGAAGTATACTTCATCTTCCTCTGCAATAAGCTCTAATCTTGGCTGCACTTTTAAGCCATATAAAATAGAGTTAGGTTCCCCGATTTCGTCCAATCAGCATCTTGATCTGACTAGCGCTCCCCTGTGGGACACTCCCCTGTCCACTAAGTTGGGGGATGTAATATTATTGGTGCAGTGTTTATAGCTGGTATTGTGGACGGATAAATGAGATTTGTTAGATTCCATCAGTTTGACTATTCTAGCGCTGGAGAATAAAATATATTCTTCACCTGCTTAGCAATAAAACAAAGCAGAATAAACAATTTAAGCATTTTCCATGCGGCAGCTATTGATAAGTGAGGTGCTTTGTTTAATTGCCTGGCTCAGGCTTTATTTTTTCTATAAAACATAACATCTGGCGCCGTCAGGTCTTTTGGCACGGCTCCTATCTCTGCTGAATGATCATGATTAGTATCTACTCTGTTTATTCACTAACCACCTTCAAGTGTTCTTGGGACTGTGCCATCTGGTTCGGGGATTTTCTTGTAAGCATCATACAATTTCTTGTACTTTTTTATTTTTGAGAAGAGAAGTCTTATTGAGTAACTTTTATGACATGTTAGAAACGATCCCTCATTAACAGGTTGTGAAGTAGTCCCAGAGGGGCATCCGCTTGCTCTCTTCCATGATCTGAATGAAATGTACAAACATCTCATACCGAGAGGGGTCTGATTCAGAAAATAATGATAATGACGCATTGGTTTATTTTTAGCTAAAAAGTCAACTTAAACCTTATTGAACACCAAGTAGAATTTATTTCCCTTTGTTATTGTTGGAAAAGGTCAAACAACTAAAACAACACTGGGCCAAATATGAAAGAACACATTTGTGTTGAAGGTCACAAACAGGTTGTAAATCCTTGTTAATGGCAACATCTTATTACATGCTGTATAGTATAGTAGTAATAAGCCATAGTAAACAAAATAAAGATGTCTCAAACTTCCCAGGCACAATTTATTTCCCGAGGTTGTTATGAATATCTTATCCTATATAGCTTGTGGGGGTCCAGAAGGCTATTTATTAAATCAGAATCCATTGCATGTCAGTCCCATTGGGGACATGCTACTTTTTTACTCCCATACGTTCCCCTTTATTACAGTAGACTTTAGGCTTTGGTTAGGCTTCGCTTTTAGTATAGCACTAGCGCCATACAGAAGTACAATTAACCATGTGCAATGTATACTATACATTCTACATATATGAATGCACTTATCTAATAGAGTCCATTCTGTTATTATAGAAGAGACAAGAAATATGGAAGAAAAATACTGTTGTTCTAATTTATGCAAATATAATTACATTCATTCTGTACAATCATCTTTTGCGTTTCATGCACAGAAAAGTAAAAACAAAACCAGATGCAAGAGCCTTCGCTTATTCAATGTGCAGATGGCCAGGTGCATTGTGCACAGTATAATATACAACAATAAGCAGCAATTCCTTACATTAGCCAAGTTTTTAGGAATCGCGGCTTTTCCGGGCACTTTGCTTGTAGCTGTGCATGCAAATGTTCCATCTAGGTAGAGCTAATTACTAGAAATGAAATAGTGGTGGATGGTAAATGGTGTATTTAATACCAAAGTATATTACAGGTACATCTACCCTGTTTCCCTGAAAATAAGACATAGCATGATTTTCCAGAATTTTTGTGGATGCAAAATGATTTTTCAGGCTTTTTGAGGATGCTTGAAATATAAGCCCTACTCCAAAATTAAGCCCTGCTAACAGTTACTTAAAAAGTCAATTTAAATAGTGTCCAGGCAGCTATACATGTAAAAACGTTAAACCTTTTTGAACAAAAATTAATATAAGACACTGTCTTATTTTTGGGGAAACGCAGTAGAAATTAATCTAGAATGTTTCCATAATTAGGCGGGGCTCACACGAACGTGTGTGTCGCGTGCGTATCTCTCACACACGAGCACACAGCAAGTAAGCAATGATATGAATACTTGCTGCCTGTCGCCAATCCCCATACACTATCTTGGCATGTATGTGCACATAAAACGCGTGAAGATAATGAATGCTTTGATTTTTGGGGGTGAGTGATACTTGCGCAAAAAAAATCGTAGGTGTGAATGCCCAATGCAAATGAAAGGGCTATTGATGGGAAAATTGGACACACAATGATAATACCAGTCCTACAACATGGACTGGTAGCAGTGCTGAGAGACAGCTATCTTTCAACATGAGGGCTCCTGCTGACGAGTGTAACACAAATACGCTCACTCCTGCGCAAACTTTTTGCACACTGAACGAGTCTTTTTTGCTTGAGAATGGTGTATTTTTTTTTAATTAACATTAGCTGTGCAAAAAACCATGCCAGCAATGCGTCATGATGACCCCGCCCAAGGTAATCACTAGAGATGAGCGAACGTACTCGTCCGAGCTTGATACTCGTTCGAGTATTCCCCCTTCGACGTTCAAGCCCTATACCACCCCCCTGCAGTGAGTGGCTGGCGAGATCAGGTGTCACCCGAGTATATAAATCGGCCCCTCCCGCGGCTCGCCACAGATGCATTCTGACAGAGATCAGGGAAAGTGCTGCTGATGCCGGAGCTGCTATAGGGAGAGCGTTAAAGAGTGATTTTAGGCTTCAAGAACCCCAACGGTCCTTCTTAGGGCCACATCTGACCGTGTGCAGTAGTGTGGAGGCTGCTTTTTGCAGTGTTGCACATTTTTTTTTTTTTTGTATATCGGCCGTGCAGAGCATTGCGTCCAGAGCAATACGTCCTGCAGTAATTTTACATAGTCCACGGCCAGTAGTGGTGGTGAGGCAGGGACAGTGAAAGACATATCCAGTCTATATATGCAGTGGGCTTTTCCCCAAAAATTTGGGAAAAAAATCTATTTGGGCTGCCTGTGACCGTCCTGACTGTACTGCGTCTCTGCTGTGGGTAGTTGTCCTAATTCATACGCAGCCAGCTAAGTGTTACAGCAGGCTTGCGCAAAATTCTTTCCTGCCTCTGCGTTGCCTCTTACATCACCGCTGTCATCCTGTCCAGAGGGAAACAGTCTGCAGTAATTTTACATAGTCCACGGCTAGTAGTGGTGCTGAGGCAGGGACAGTGAAAGACATATCCAGTCTATATACACAGTGGGCTTTTCCAAAAAAATTTGGGAAAAAAAATCTATTTGGGCTGCCTGTGACCGTCCTGACTATACTGCGTATCTGCTGGGAGTAGTTGTCCTAATTCATACGCAGCCAGCTAAGTGTTACAGCAGGCTTGCGCAAAATTCTTTCCTGGCTCTGCTGTGCGTTCCGTAAGCGAAGTCAGCCTCCAACCACAGGCCAATAAGCGGCACATTTAATTACAGCGTTCTGTT
The DNA here is from genome assembly GCF_035609145.1 of Eleutherodactylus coqui. Classification (NCBI taxonomy): domain Eukaryota; kingdom Metazoa; phylum Chordata; class Amphibia; order Anura; family Eleutherodactylidae; genus Eleutherodactylus; species Eleutherodactylus coqui. The sequence continues at coordinate 79,027,220 of NC_089845.1, forward strand.
TCTACACTACTGGTAATACAGCATGCTGAGGGGTAGGGGTAGGCCTAGAGGACGTGGACGCGGGCGAGGACGCGGAGGCCCAAGTCAGGGTGTGGGCACAGGCCGAGCTCCTGATCCAGGTGTATCGCAGCCGACTGCTGCGGGATTAGGAGAGAGGCACGTTTCTGCCATCCCCACATTCATCTCACAATTAATGGGTCCACGCGGTAGACCTTTATTAGAAAATGAGCAGTGTGAGCAGGTCCTGTCGTGGATGGCAGAAAGTGCATCCAGCAATCTATCGACCACCCAGAATTCTGCGCCGTCCACTGCTGCAACTCTGAATCCTCTGGCTGCTGCTCCTCCTTCCTCCCAGCCTCCTCACTCCATTACAATGACACATTCTGAGGAGCAGGCAGACTCCCAGGAACCGTTCTAGGGCCCCTGCCCAGAATGGCCAGCAATGGTTCCTCTCCCACCGGAGGAGTTTGTCGTGACCGATGCCCAACCTTTGGAAAGTTCCCGGGGTCCGGGGGAGGAGGCTGGGGACTTCCGGCAACTGTCTCAAGAGCTTTCAGTGGGTGAGGAGGATGATGACGATGAGACACAGTTGTCTATCACTCAGGTAGTAGTAATTGGAGTAAGTCCGAGGGAGGAGCGCACAGAGGATTCGGAGGAAGAGCAGCAGGATGATGAGGTGACTGACCCCACCTGGTTTGCTACGCCTACTGAGGACAGGTCTTCAGAGGGGGAGGCAAGTGCAGCAGCAGGGCAGGTTGGAAGAGGCAGTGCAGTGGCCAGAGGTAGAGGCAGGGCCAGACGGAATAATCCACCAACTGTTTCCCAAAGCGCCCCCTCGCGCCATGCCACCCTGCAGAGGCCGAGGTGCTCAAAGGTCTGGCAGTTTTTCACTGAGAGTGCAGACGACCGACGAGCAGTGGTGTGCAACCTTTGTCGCGCCAAGATCAGCCGGGGAGCCACCACCAGCATGCGCAGACATATGATGGCCAAGCACCCCACAAGGTGGGACGAAGGCCGTTCACCGCCTCCGGTTTGCACTGCTGCCTCTCTCCCTGTGCCCCAACCTGCCACTGAGATCCAACCCGCCTCTCAGGACACAGGCACTACCGTCTCCTGGCCTGCACCCACACCCTCACCTCCGCTGTCCTCGGCCCCATCCACCAATGTCTCTCAGCGCACCGTCCAGCCGTCGCTAGCGCAAGTGTTGGAGTGCAAGCGCAAGTACGCCGCCACGCACCCGCACGCTCAAGCGTTAAACGTGCACATAGCCAAATTTATCAGCCTGGAGATGCTGCCGTATAGGGTTGTGGAAACGGAGGCTTTCAAAGGTATGATGGCGGCCGCGCCCCCGCTACTCAGTTCCCAGTCGCCACTACTTTTCCCGATGTGCCATCCCAGCCCTGCACGACCATGTCTCCCGCAACATTGTACGCGCCCTCACCAACGCGGTTACTGCCAAGGTCCACTTAACAACGGACACGTGGACAAGCACAGGCGGGCAGGGCCACTATATCTCCCTGACGGCACATTGGGTGAATTTAGTGGAGGCTGGGACAGAGTCAGAGCCTGGGACCGCTCACGTCCTACCCACCCCCAGAATTGTGGGCCCCAGCTCGGTGGTGGTATCTGCGGCGGTGTATGCTTCCTCTACTAAACCACCCTCCTCCTCCTCCTCCTATGCAACCTCTGTCTCGCAATCAAGATGTGTCAGCAGCAGCACGTCGCCAGCAGTCGGTGTCGCGCGGCACGGCAGCACAGCGGTGGGCAAGCGTCAGCAGGCCGTGCTGAAACTACTCAGCTTAGGAGAGAAGAGGCACATGGCCCACTAACTGCGGCAGGGTCTGACAGAGCAGACCGACCGCTGGCTTGCGCCGCTGAGCCTCCAACCGGGCATGGTCGTGTGTGACAACGGCCGTAACCTGGTGGCGGCTTGGCAGCTCGGCAGCCTCACGCACGTGCCATGCCTGGCCCACGTCTTTAATTTGGTGGTTCATCGCTTTCTGAAAAGCTACCCATGCTTGTCAGACCTGCTCGGAAAGGTGCGCCGACTCTGCGCACATTTCCGCAAGTCCCACACGGACGCTGCCACCCTGCGCACCCTGCAACATCGGTTTCATCTGCCAGTGCACCGACTGCTGTGCGACGTGCCCACACGGTGGAACTCTACGCTCCACATGTTGGCCAGGCTCTATGAGCAGCGTAGAGCTATAGTGGAATACCAACTCCAACATGGGCGGCGCAGTGGGAGTCAGCCTCCTCAATTCTTTACAGAAGAGTGGGCCTGGTTGGCAGCCATCTGCCAGGTCCTTGGAAACTTTGAGGAGTCTACGCAGATGGTGAGCGGCGATGCTGCAATCATTAGCGTCACCATTCCTCTGCTATGCCTCTTGAGAAGTTCCCTGCAAAGCATAAAGGCAGACGCTTTGCGCTCGGAAACAGAGGCGGGGGAAGACAGTATGTTGCTCGATAGTCAGAGCACCCTCCTGTCTATATCTCAGCACGTTGAGGAGGAGGAGGAGGAGGAGGGGGAGGAGAATGAGTAGGAGGGGGAAGAGACAGCTTGGCCCACTGCTGAGGGTACCCATGCTGCTTGCCTGTCATCCTTTCAGCGTGTATGGCCTGAGGAGGAGGAGGATCCTGAAAGTGATCTTCCTAGTGAGGACAGCCATGTGTTGCGTACAGGTACCCTGGCACACATGGCTGACTTCATGTTAGGATGCCTTTCTCGTGACCCTCGCGTTACACGCATTCTGGCCACTACGGATTACTGGGTGTACACACTGCTCGACCCACGGTATAAAGAGAACCTTTCCACTCTCATACCTGAAGAGGAAAGGGGTTCGAGAGTGATGCTATACCACAGGACCCTGGCGGACAAACTGATGGTAAAATTCCCATCCGACAGCGCTAGTGGCCGAAGGCGCAGTTCCGTGGGCCAGGTAGCAGTGGAGGCGTGGAGATCAGGCAGCATGTACAGCACAGGCAGGGGAACACTCTCTAAGGGCTTTGACAGCTTTCTGGCTCCCCAGCAAGACTGTGTCACCGCTCCCCAGTCAAGGCTGAGTCGGCGGGAGCACTGTAAAAGGATGGTGAGGGAGTACGTAGCCGATCGCACGACCGTCCTCCGTGACGCCTCTGCCCCCTACAACTACTGGGTGTCAAAGCTGGACACGTGGCCTGAACTCGCATTGTATGCCCTGGAGGTGCTTGCTTGTCCTGTGGCTAGCGTCTTGTCAGAGAGGGTGTTTAGTGCGGCTGGGGGAATCATCACAGATAAGCGTACCCGCCTGTCAACCGACAGTGCCGACAGGCTTACACTCATCAAGATGAACAAAGCCTGGATTTCCCCAGACTTCTCTTCTCCACCAGCGGACAGCAGAGATACCTAAACAATACGTAGGCTGCACCCGCAGATGGAAGCATTGTTCTCTATCACCATCAAAAACGTGGACCTTTTAGCTTCATCAATCTGTGTATAATATTCATCCTCCTCCTCCTGTAACCTCACGTAATCACGCCGAACGGGCAATTTTTCTTAGGCCCACAAGGCTCAGTCATATAATTTTTGTAAACAATTTTTATACGTTTCAATGCTCATTAAAGCGTTGAAACTTGCACCTGAACCAATTTTTATTTTAACTGGGCTGCCTCCAGGCCTAGTTACAAATTAAGCCACATTAACCAAAGCGATTAATGGGTTTCACCTGCCCTCTTGGTTGGGCATGGGCAATTTTTCTGATGTACATTAGTACTGTTGGTACACCAATTTTTTGGGGCCCTCGCCTACAGTGTAATCCAATTAATTTTTTTGCCCACCTGCATTAAAGCTGACATTACCTCAGCTGTGCTGGGCACTGCAATGGGATAAATTTATGTACCGTCGGTGGGTTCCTGGCACCCACCCATGCTGTCGGTCCCCACGGAGTTGTAACTGCATGTGTCCACTTCTAAAGAACCCCAGTCTGACTGGGGCATGCAGTGTGGGCCGAAGCCCACCTGCATTAAACATGACATTATCTCAGCTGTGATGGGCAATGCAATGGGATATATTTATGTGCCGCCGGTGGCTTCCTGGCACCCACCCATGCTGTCGGTCCACACGGAGTTGTAACTGCATGTGTCCACTTCTAAAGAACCCCAGTCTGACTGGGGCATGCAGTGTGGGCCGAAGCCCACCTGCATTAAACATGACATTACCTCAGCTGTGATGGGCACTGCAATGGGATATATTTATGTACCGCCGGTGGGTTCCAGGGAGCCACCCATGCTGTGGGTCCACAGGGACTTCACAATAGGGAGTTGTACCTGCCTGTGTCTATGAATTAAAAACCCCGGTCAGGTTGGGGCATGCAGTGTGGGCCGAAGCCCACCTGCATTTAATCTGACGTTAGCTCTGCTGTCCAGGGCACTGCAATGGGATACATTTATGTACAGCCGGTGGGTTCCAGGGAGCCACCCATGCTGTGGGTGCACATAGAATTCCCATTGCGGAGTTGTACCTGCCTGTGACTATTTATAAAAAAACGCGGTCTGACTGGGGCATGCAGACACCATGACAGAATGAATAGTGTGTGGCACATAGGTTCCCCATTGCTATGCCCACGTGTGCAGCTCCTGATGGCGGTGGCACAGGATTATATTTCTCATTGCTTCTGTACAGCATTGTGGGCTATCGCCTTGCCTCTTTTAAAGAGCGTCGCTGCCTAGCCGTGCCAACCCTCTGCAGTGTGTGCCTGCGGTTCCTCCTCATGGCAGACGCACTTATAAATAGACATGAGGGTGGTGTGGCTATGAGGCCAGCGTGTGGCATGAGGGCAGCTGAAGGCTGCGCAGGGACACTTTGGTGTGCGCTGTGGACACTGGGTCATGCAGGGGGGGGTTGGGCAGCATGTAACCCAGGAGAAGTGGCAGCGGAGTGTCATGCAGGCAGTGATTGTGCTTTGTTGGAGGTAGTATGGTGCTTAGCTAAGGTATGCATTGCTAATGAGGGCTTTTCAGAAGTAAGAATTGTTGGGAGGGGGGGGCACTCTTGCCGCTATTGTGGCTTAATAGTGGGACCTGGGAACTTGAGATGCAGCCCAACATGTAGCCCCTCGCCTGCCCTATCCGTTGCTGTGTCGTTCCCATCACTTTCTTGAATTGCCCAGATTTTCACAAATGGAAACCTTAGCGAGCATCGGCGATATATAAAAATGCTCGGGTCGCCCATTGACTTCAATGGGGTTCGTTAATCGAAACGAACCCTCGAGCATCGCGAAAATTTCGTCCCGAGTAACGAGCACCTGAGCATTTTGGTGCTCGCTCATCTCTAGTAATCACCCATAAATATTCCACATGTGCAGCGAAACGCTATCCTGCGGGGCTTCTGGTACTTTCTGGGTCTGTAAGAGAGTAGCTGAGGTTGGAGACAGGTCTTCCAATGCCGAGGATGTTCTTTTGCCTTGGTGCTGTTGTGCAGATTTGGGTAGTTAGGTGAGATGATGGAGGATGTTCCTAGAAGGAGGAGTCAGCAGTTTGGGGTTCATCCTCTGCTGTCCCTGAGTGCCGGCTTCCGCTCAACTAAATTGATGAGCATCTCCATCTCAGCTCGGTTGAGCTGCCAAAATGAGTGATCCTAAACGATCTCCAAAGTGGCTGCCGTGCCTTCCCTGCAATTAGCCGCAAACTTTATAGCATTCTGACAGGTGGCTGCACAATTATTCAGTTTTTCACGCATGTTCGTGCGGAGTTTGCGCGCATTTGTGCACCATCATAGATTCCTATGGAGACATTTGGTGTGCAAATGCGGACAAAAATAGAGCATGTCACGTATATTTTCTCACAAAGGAAATGCGCACACAAAAACGAGTAATGTAAGTGAACCCATTGAAATCAATGGATTCTAATACATGCGTTTGTGCAAGCATATTTCTGTACACCAAAACGTATGCAAATACGCCAGTGTGAAGGAGCCCTGAGTGATGTATGACATTATACTAGGTAGCGCGCCCCATCTTAGCATGTGCTCCGCTAGATAAACTTCACCAGCAGCTCCCACCTCTAAACATTTCCTCTTAGTACTGGCAGTAAAAATGTATTTCTTTGTAGGCCACCCAGAGCACCTTATTAAAGCCATCCATCACTGAAATTTGTATTTTTATTCTCTCTTTTTACACTAGTTGCCCCCAAGACTCAGAAAGTGCACATACATTTCCACAATAACAGAACTTCCGCCTAGAGGCACTGTTTGCATTGAAACAGCATTTATAGACTTGTTTTTGCCAACAAGAAAGTAGATGAAGCCATTCAGTTCTCTAAAGGAAAAGTCCAACTTTACTATTGTATTTTGTAAAGGGTATTGGATCCTTCAGGGGACATTTTTTAATATATTTTTTCCAGTACATTGCATGCATTTCTTACTGTATTATCCTCAAAGTAACATTTGACACATTACAAACGGAGTTTTTGTAGTGTACTACAACAAGTGCAATGTTGTCTGAACTTCAAACTACATGTTCTATAGAGGGACAGCATAAAGAAACACTGGTGTGTGTGTATAGATAGATAGATATGAGATAGATAGATATGTGATAGATAGATATGTGATAGATAGATAGATCGATAGATAGATATGAGATAGATGGATAGATATGAGATAGATGGATAGATATGAGATAGATAGATAGATAGATAGATAGATAGATAGATAGATAGATAGATAGATAGATAGGTAGATAGATAGATAGATAGATAGATAGATGGATGGATGGATGGATGGATAGATAGATATGAGATAGATAGATAGATATGAGATGGATAGATGTGAGATGGATGGATAGATATGAGATGGGTAGATATGAGATGGGTAGATATGAGATAGATAGATAGATAGATATGAGATAGATATGAGACAGATACACAACACATATTTTGGAAGGACACTATATACATATACTACAGCTCACTAATTCAATAGAACATGAGTAAGGCAAGTAACCGTGTTTTACCTTGTTGACAAGTAAATTGCGTCTTGATTTTCCTAGTTTTCTCTCATCCAATTATCCACCATTATCAGAGATCACAATATTTAATGACTCCCCTAAACCAGTTTCTTTTGTTTATTTCCAAAAAATCAAATATTTGGGAAGTGTATTAAAATTCATGAGCTATAGTGTATATTTAAAAGACAAGGTAGCTATACTCCAATTTTCTGTGTATAATATACCTGTAAATACAGCCATTCATTTTAAACAGAGATAACAGTACTATGCAAGTAACGAATATTACCTCCGTGGGGATTTTGAACAAACCTTCCCAGTATACCAACACAATATTACCAATATTTCCACCATACAAGATCCTAATAATATCGTCACATCATGACCATTAACATTACCGCTATATAGTCGCTGACTAATATTACCATACTGGTACTGAATAAAAAACACTGTACAAAGACCATTATTACCACCATACAGTGACCATATATGGTAGATACCAGCTCTACACAGGCACTCCGCAGACTGTAGGAGTGATCAGGGGCTAATTGGCCTTTTACCCCCCTGGGAAACTTCCTGGTGGACTGTTTGAGTCCTGGGGCCAATGGAGGGGCAGAGAATTTTAAAAACCTATTTGGTAGAATGAACCAGCACAGAATAAAAAACACAGTTATGCTCACCTGTGTCATTCGTCTTGCTGCTGGCCTCTGCACCCACATGATTATTCTACCCAGTGCTTAGTGGGTAAATAGTGTGTACGTGGCTTCAGAGGTCGGGAATGGGAGGAGCAACACAGGTGGGTTTTTTGTGTATCCCATGTAATATATATATATATATATATATATGTGTGTGTGTTACCTTTCATTGGGATTCTGCCTGTTTTAATAATGAGATGACTGCTCAAAATTTGTTCTGCAGTACAGGACGTATCAAACTAGTATTGTGTATTGTGGTCAGTGTGAAAACTTAAGGATTTTAGATTTTTTCTTTAAGTATTGATCATTACAAATTAACAACCACAAATTCTTAAAAGCTTTAACTGACTTTTTGTGGAGATTATGTCAATAAAACATGAACAATAATTTTCTATTTAATTATATATTATACTGATGGACCGTAATTGGGGCTCTAGTAACTATGTTATATCATTTAGCATTATTAATATATGAGTGACAGGTATACCCCATTGCAATGAGGTCACATCTGCAAGTATCTGGGCAATGAGCCATAAATGAAGCTGAAAAAAATTATTTGTATTTTTCTGTTGGGGAGAGCAATGCAGGACCAAAGTAGAGGTAATTGTCTATTGTAGTGGCAGTTTGGGCAATTCGCTGGTTGTATAAGAGTACATATACAAATAGACCAGACAACTGTTGCTATTACTGCGTTAGCAATACTATTTGTCCTACAGTTCTACATGGGCACAAGAATGAAGAATATGTGCAAGACCAGAATGCTGTGTAGGTACTATGTAGCCTTAATGTAAAGACAATCTACTATGACTGCTGTTAATGCGAAAAATTCTGAGTTGTCATTCGTCGCAGGCAGAGAATGCACGATTGCCTAAAAGCCTATGGCATGGAAAAAAATGATTCTTACATAAACTAGTGGCTACATTGAGTTAGAGCTCCTTCATACAAGCATATTTGCGCAGCACAGTACTTTCCCAAATAATACATAGTGAATAGGTCCCATTGATTTCAATGGGTTAATTCACATGAGGATATTTTTTCATATGATGTTTGGCCATGTAAAAAAATATGTGGTATGCCCTTTTTTAATGTGTTTTATCCACCACAATAGAAGAGAATGGGCCAGCGCAAATACACAGGAAATATGCAGTGTATTCACATGAATAAATGCGCTTATGCATGTGTGAATAAGCCTTTACAGTAAATTGGATTAGGTTTCACGTGGCAATCTTCATTCCTTCATTCATTTTCAGCCCCCTGATATACAGTTTGCAAAGTTTAAATCTTGCCTCATTTTGGCAGGTCATTCCCAGTAATGAATACTAGATGTGAGGTTTCTGTCTATTCTCATACATACTACAGCTCATTAATTTCAATATACCACAAATAAAGCAAATAAACATGTCTTGTACTTTATATACCAGGACTAAAGTTGAGCGAACATACTCTGCCGAGCTTGATGCTCGTTCGAGTATTAGCGTGCTCGATGGTGCTCGTTACTCGAGACGAGCATCAAGCCGTGTTCGACCCCGCCCCAGTTTTTGGCTCCTCCCCGCTGTGACGTGCCTGTTTTGGCCCCTCCCCGCCACGACGCAGTATGCATCATTGGCAAAATTTTAGTCTGCAGGCAGGGGAGAGAGAGAGAGAGAGACGAACCTAGGAAAAAAAAAAAAGCTTGACACCCGACGTCCAACATACAAAAATGCTTGAGTCTCCCATTGTAGTCAATGGGGTTCGTTACTCGAGTAGAGCTCTCGAATTTTACGAAAAGCTCGACTCAAATAACGCGGACCCGAGCATTTGGGTGCTCGCTCATCTCTAACCAGGACACATTTAGTACTAGTGTTGTGCCAAAATTCTCCTAGAAGTTGCACCTTTTTTGGGAGAAATGAATGTAAACAGGTTTGCTACTGATTTGCACCAGATAAGAATAGATGTTATGCCTCTCACTCTACTGTTCATGTGACTAGAAAAGTTGGGGCGATTTGCTGCTTGGCCAGATTTTAGGACCATACGGCTTTTTAAAAAGTTGCAAAATTTGTTGCGGTCTCACTGTCACTCACGCCGGGTTGTATATAAAGTAACTTCACATCTCTAGACATATTTAAAGATGCAACAAATGTATCTACAATTTGCAATGTTTGAAAAATTTGTCACATCTTTAAACTGGAAAAGAAAAAAAAATGCCAAAAAGCTGTCAGAAATTCCCCTGATGATAAATTCCTCCCGTTCTTTACAAAATAATTCAGCTTTGATTTCCTTAATGTTTTCTGTCATCAAGGCTCACCCTAGGGTCCTTTAACCCATTAAGGACCAGGCGCAGTAAATATACGGCGCCTGGTCCTGGGCTTAAAGCACCGCCGATAGTAAAATTACAGAGGCGCTTAAAGCCTCCTGCCTCTGCCTCAGAGGCACGATCGAGTTAACAGCTGTTAGTGACAGATGATAACCCCAAGGAGAAGGCAGGAGTGGTTTTTAACCCTTTCTGCCATTCCTTCCCCAAATACACAGCGCTCAATGAGCACTGTGTAGTAGAAAGTGAAAGCAGAACTGTAGCTTTCTCTATTGTAGCTGGGGGGTCATGTGACTGCCAAGGTTCTCTGCTTCAGCAAAGCTGGAGGGTCAAACAAGACCCTGGGCAGCTCTGTTAGTGACTAATGTCACTACAGAGGTTGTTTTCCCCTGTAACTGGGGCTCCTACGGATGAAAGAAAACAAAATAACAGAATAAAACAACAATACATACATAAGAAAGAAAACAACACAAAGCCGCCGCCAACCAAAACCATCGCCGTATGCGCCCTGTAAACTAAAACCATACATACTATATATCAAAATGTCCGAAACAAATAGAGGAACCGATTTCCATACTTTATTTTAGCATATATATACTAAATGAAAAAAATAACTATAAATGTTAAAAAAAAACAAATTTTTTTTAGCATTTTACCACCAATAAAACCAAAAAACGGAAAACAAGTCAGTGAAAAAGATATTTTAAAAATCGCCCTATATGTCATGGAAAAAGAAAAAAACAGAGTAAAAATAATTTTGTTAGCTAAAGCAAACAAAATAGGGCAGTAAAACCGCCACATGGGTAAAATCCCTAACAAGTTTCTGGTCCTTAAGGTACAAAACAGCTTGGTCCTTAAGGGGCTATCACAGGATGTCTGT